>NC_053427.1:32082095-32214090 GCF_007990345.1 Gossypium hirsutum | reverse complement strand
ACCCACAAGAAAGATTCGGTGTGGGTGGTGTGGATAGGTTAACAAATCTGCTCATTTCATACCTGTTCGTACCGACTACTCATTGCAAAAGTTGGCCAAGTTATATGTGGCGGAGGTAGTGCGACTGCATGGGGTGCCAGTGTCGATAATTTCTGATCGAGACCCTAGGTTACATCTCGGTTTTGGCAGAAGTTGCAGGAAGCGTTGGGTACACTATTGGATTTTAGCACCGCTTTTCACCTACAGACAGATGGACAGTCAGAAAGGGTTATTCAGGTTCTGGAAGATATGTTGAGAGGTTGTATCATTGATTTTCGTGGAAGTTGGGAGGACTACTTACCATTGGCGGAGTTTGCTTACAATAACAGCTATCAAGCAAGTATTCAGATGGCACCATATGAAGCGCTCTATGGGCGAAGATGTCGTACGCCAACGTGTTGGACAGAGTTGGGTGAACGACGAGTGCTTGGACCAGAATTGGTGGCAGACACTGAAAGCAAGGTTAGGCTGAGAAGGGATCGGTTAAAGGAGGCATCCGATAGACAGAATTCGTATGCGGATCTGAAGCGCAAAGGGATTGAGTTCGGTGTTAGGGATATGGTTTTCTTGAAGGTTTCCCATTGGAAGAAAATTTTGAGATTTGGTAAGAAGGGTAAGTTGAGCCCACAGTTTATTGGGCCTTACCGAATTGTTAAGTGGGTTGGACCAGTTGCTTATCAGCTAGAGTTACCACCAGAACTGCATCATATCCACGACGTTTTTCATGTATCCATGCTGAGGCAGTATCGATCTGACCCAACTCATATCATACCAGTTGCAGAAATCGAGGTACAGTCAGATTTAACTTTCGAAGAGGAACCTATGCAAATACTTGATCGTGACGTCAAGGTGTTAAGAAGGAAATCAATTCCACTAGTGAAAGTACTTTGGAGGAGGAACCATGGCAAAGAAGAAGCTACTTGGGAGACTGAGAAGGCTATGCGTCAACAGTACCCTCAACTGTTCTAATAAGGTAAAATTTCGAGGTCGAAATTTCTTTAAGGAGGTAGAGTTTAACATCTGATTTTCGGATTTATTCGCGGTTTTCCATATTTTGTAAGATTTTAAAATTTGTATTTGGATGTGAAATTATATTTTGAGTAGGTAAATGGGCTTATAGAAGCCCATGTTGGCCAAAACCCGGTTGAATTTTTGAATTTTTGGACTTAGGAGTTAGGGTTTGGCTAGATGGCCTCGTATAGAGATATGGGCAAATTGCATCACAAAAGAGCCTTCGTAAAGTGGCAGGGTGACGCCACTAGGCTCCTAAAAGGTGGCGTATGGAGCATTGGGGAAGGCATGGATCGATTCCCTGTGTTGACAAATAGATGCATTTATTTTTAAGTGCAGGAGGGTAGTGTTGGAGTCCAGGTGGATTCTACTAAAGGAGAGTTTGAATCAGTCCAGACGCTTGAATTAAGGAGTGATAAGGGAGAGATTTAAGGGATTTGGAGAGAGGCTAAGAGTTGGCCGAATTAGGTAAATTAGAAGGGATTTCGGCAGGGGTATTAGGTTAGTATTTCGCACTTAGGTATTGAGTGGTGCCGTTCTTTTCTGCGTAGACATCACAAGGTTTTTCTTTTCTCTCTACTTCCTCTCTAGCCGAAACTACCACTTCCCCCATTCTTGTTTTTCTGTTTTTCTTCTTCAAAACCATTCATCAATTCCGCTGTTCATCAATACTTTTGCCGAATCCATAAAAGCCGAAATCTTGTACACACATTACTGGTACCGATTTCTTCAAAGCCAAACCCTTTAACATTGTGTTTCCATTAATCAACGTTTATTCTTTCTAAACTATAGAGACCTGTCGGCAATTCTACATCCAGGTTATAGTTTCATATTGTCATCTCCTTCTGCACCAAAAGCCGAAATACCATAGCTTTAGGGGCTATAGCCGAAATTTCTTCAACTCCTGGATTCGGGTTTTACCATTGTTTTAGGGATAAATCTACACTGGATTGAGTGGAAATCGAGAAAGAACAAGGGGTAAGTGCTTATTATCTCAGATCTGGTCCTATTTTTACAAGTTAGGAAAAGCCGAAGTCCCTAAACTATAGGGAGGCTGTGATTTGGGCCTTTGGCTCTCTAAGGTCTTTAACCAATGTTTTCTGTCAATGATTAGTGTTTACTTAAGCATTGGAGAAGGCATGGTTCCTTGGGGCAATCAGATTCGGAGCTAGCTATTAGTTTTTGCAGAAAGGTAAGGTTTTAAAGGTTTTTAGGGACATGGCTCGGTCTTGGATGAGTAAGTTTTGGGGTTTAGTGATTATGGTTTGTAAATAAGAACTGTGCTAATCAATTGTAGGACATCAGAAGAGATCTCAGTAGCAGTCGTCGCGAATCAGGTGTGTACCGAACACCCTTTCTTAGTTCAATTTGGCAAAAGCCGTAATGCCGAAATTCTGGCATTTCGTGGGCTTGTGAGTATGCGAATGCTCTCAAGACGTAGAGTAATTGTTAGATCTAGCACCGCAAGGTGGTAAGTAAGTTTGTGTGACGTCTTAATGTACTTCGGAAAAAGAGGGCCTCGATGGGCCAAAACTGGGCCCAATGGGCTTACGGACCAATATGGGTAAGGGATGGGCAAATTAGCCTGTTAGTTAGATGGTGGAACCAAACTGCATAAAACTGTTGAAAATTACTGAAGTAGCTTGTGTAGTTTCTAAGTTACGAAAATTACCCCTAAAGAGAAAAATTACCGATATACCCCTAGGGTTTAAATTGGCTAAACTGGATGATTGATTAATACTGTATTTTACATGATATGCTTTTATTAATATCTGTTGCATGGGATTGGGGTATTGATGGAGGAAGTATTGAAAGTGGTTCATCCACGTACTGGAGGCTTTGCCTCAACTTACTGATACTTAAGCAGCGTTGCTGCAACTGTGGAGTGTAGGGCTGGGTGGGTTGAGATATTCCCCACATGGAGTGTAGGGCTGGTACGGGTGCAGTGTAGCGGTTGGTAGGTTGAGTAGTCTCCCCAGATGGGTTTGCATGCATTACTATTATTGTTACCTATGTTACTGAGCTGGGCCTATGGGCCACACTATTATGTAAAAAGGGGCTAAGGCCTTGCTACTGTATTCTGAAAAGGGCTTCGGTCCACTGTGTACTGTTATCTGAATAGGGCTTAGGCCCAATGGGCTCGAGCTAATTTGGGCTTTGGATGGGTTTCTGTATGCACTGAGTTTCCCAAACTCACCCCTTCCTCTTCCATCCTTGCAGGTGAGCCCTAGTTGGTGGACTTGGAGCTGGGCAGGATTCAAAGTGGCCATGAAGATTGATTGCCGGATTTAATAAGTTTAGCATTTAATTTGGATTATTTTTATTATGCTTAAAGTTGTAATAAGGATGCTCTTTTTAATTAATTTTTTTTGGGGATTATTAAACTGGTTAGCACTAGGGTTTGTTTTATAAAAACTACTTGTTTTTAAAAGATCACAATGACGCGCAAAGTTTCCGCAAAGTAAATGTTTTTCCAAGAAAATAAATATTTTAAGCAGACTTAAACTTCTTTTAATGTTCGTAGACACGTAACCTGCTTAAAGTGTGGCAATGGATGTGTGCATGTCTAGGATTGGATCCGGGAAGAGATTGGTACTTAAGCGGTCCTATAAGACTCACTTCCTCTTTTCTGGCTTCCTACCTGGTGCACAGCTTCCGTTCACTTTAACTTAAAACAAGAACTGATTTTTTGCTAAACTCTAAACAAAAGAATTTAGATAAACACATGTTTTTTTGAAACATCTCCATGTGACATACTAAATTTGACCGTAACGTCTGGGCCGAGTTTGGGGTGTTACATTTAGTGGTATCAGAGCCTGGTTGCAACAACTCGGCTATGGATCGGGTCCGAAAATCTTTTAAAAAAAAGTTTTTTCTATAAGTTTTCGAAGATGTTCAATGTTTTTCTATTGTTAAATGAGGTTAAATCAATAGTTTTAAAATAAAAGTGTTTTCAAATCAAATCTTTTTATTTTCGGTAAACGAAAACATGGGTATTTTAAAAAAAAATTTAATGGACTGATAAGGAAGTGGCACACTGAATCCCCGGCACCAAGTCTATAAGTGTTCTTTTTCTGCTTTAAATATTTATATGGAACTGGACTGGAAATAATACTGTAGATAGTACTGAGCCTTAGAGATAGTGCTATTGATAATGTAGTATTAGGGCTACAAAACTGGGATCGTAGCTAAATTGTGATTGCGCGAAAATAACTCTGAAACTCTATCTGTTCATAAGACATTCTGTAATAAACAGTGAAACCAGTAAACTAATGTCATAAAATTCGTAAACAGATAAATCGTTATGAGTACAAGGGTTACTCGGGGAAGAGGCCGTGGTCGAGGCCGAGGTAGCACCCAAGCTGGATCTGCGTCATCTGAACACTTGCCAGCTGGCGAGGCACGTCCACCACCGGTTAATGAAAATGGGCCTTATGACCGGGCCGCAGGGGATGACGCTTTGTCTCAGGCCATGTTGAGGGTTTTGGAAAGGGTGGCCGGAGCTAACATTGGGCCCATGAATAGGGGGTTCATTTCTGAATGACTTCGGGCCAACGGAGCTGAGATTTTTAGGGGCGTATCTGGAGTGGCCCCAAATGTGGCTGAGTACTGGTTGGAAGCCACAGAGCGGATCATGGATGGCCTAGACTGCTCAGTAGAACAGAAGTTGAAAGGGGCGGTGTCGTTGCTGCGGGATGAAGCGTATCAGTGGCGGATTACTGTGAGAGAGGGTACCCCAGCTGAGAGGGTAACATGGGAGCTATTCAAACAGATCTTTAAGGCAAAATATGTTGGAGCTAACTATGTGGATGCACGCAGAAAGGAGTTCTTGAATCTGACTCAGGGAAATAAGACAATTGCTGAATATGAGGCGGAGTTTCTACGATTGAGTCGGTATGCTAATGGCATCGTTTCCACCGAATACGAGCGCAACGTTCGTTTTGAGGATGGCCTCAGAGATGAGTTAAGGGTGCTTATAGCTCCGCAGAGAAAGCGAGATTTCGCTGCACTGGTTGTGACAGCCCTAAATTGACCCTAGTCGGAAAATGGTTTCGGGACCACAAGACTGAGTCCTAAAAATAATTAACCATTATATTTGATGCTTATTATATGTATATAGGCATGTGTGAAAATTTCATGTTTGAATTTTGCTAATTGTAAGTGAATTTTTCCAAATAGGATTAGTGTGAGAAAATTTAGAAATGTGCTAGGCAAATGTTAAAGTGGCCTATTGATGCATGCTAGAAAATGTTGTCCTTGCATGTCAAAATACCCAAAACTTGGGATAGTGGCCGGCCATGCTATGGGTAAAAAGGTATTATAAACATGCTATGTTAGTGTTTCATGGGAGGAATGATAAAATTAGGAGCATGGTAATAAAATAATGAAAAGGAAAATGATGAAGAAAAAGTTCTCATGTTGTTCAACTTGGCCAAATAGAAGAAAGAAAAAGAAGGGAAAGAGCTTGGAGAAAATCGGCTATGGTGGTTCACTAGACTAAGGTATGTTGATGTTGTTCCATGAGATTCATGCATATTTTTAGTTGTTAGCTTGAGTTCTACCTAGCCCATGGTTTAAATCTTTGCTATGAGATGGAGATGATATTCGGCCATGGGTGTTGTCTTCTTGGTTGGTGTTTGATGTTGTGGTGATGAGGCATGAAGATGAGTTAAGTTTCGGCTAAGGTGGACTTGTGTTGATGTCATTTGCATGCTAAGTGTGAAGCTTTGTAATGATACATGTGATGGTGATTGATGACTCTTGGATTTTTTTTTTAGCATTTTTGAGTTAGACATTAAGTTCTTTGTTTAACCCATGACCAAAATTGAAATGGTATGGTGTCTTGATGCATTCGGCCATGGTAGGAAGTAGATGAGAATTGGTAGTAAGGTGAAGTGCAAATGTTAGTATTTGATTACTAGTGTATATATGTGTATTAGCCGAGTTTTGAACTTGAAACAAAATGGTATGTAGTCAATACAAGTAACCATATTTGTAGGAAGTATTAAGCATATAATCGGCCTCAACATAGACATGCATATTCGGCCACATGAGGTAGATTGGTGTTGCATGTATTCGGTTAGAGGCAAGCATATTGATGCTTTTATCTTGGCTTAGATAATCAGCTAAAAGAGAGTGTGGGCTAATATGTTGAGTTGATTCATGATTTCATATATATGTGACTCTAATGTCTAATGTATATATGGGTTAAGTACCTTGAGTTTCTCTTTTTGATGTTCAAATGATTAAATCAATTTATTGTTAAATTAAGCTCAAGAGCAAAGGGGAACTAAATCCGATAAAGGGAAGGAAAAAGTGATCGAATAGCCGTCGAAATTGTTCGACAACATCCGAGGTAAGTTTTCGAGTAATGAAACTTAGTTTACGATTTGATTAAGTCATGACGTATAATCATAATAAATATACGGTGATATAATGATTCTACTTGAATTATATGTTGAGTTAATTAGTCTATACGTATGATGGGTAGCCGTATGTGCATAGAGATCATGTCATAAAGCAAACCAAATCATGCTGTTTGTATGTGGCTATTGAGCCGAAAATGGGAATGCTTAATAATTGACTTGTGTTTGAATTCTAGTTATGAAAATGAAATAAAGATGTGTCATGATTTACTGATATGTGCATGAATATTCGGATGATAACAGGGCTAAGTCCCAAAGGCATTTGTGCTAGTGACTAATTCCGGGCTAAGTCCCGAAGGCATTTGTGCTAGTGACTAATTCCGGGCTAAGTCCCGAAGGCATTTGTGCGAGTTACTAATTCCGGGCTAAGTCCCAAAGGCATTTGTGTGAGTTACTATATCTGGGCTAAGTCCCGAAGGCATTTGTGCGAACTACTATATCCGGGCTAAGTCCCGAAGGCATTTGAGCGAGTAGCTATATCCGGTTAAATCCCGAAGGTACTTGGTTTGGGAATGAGCGATCTTGCTGTAATAATTTCAATTAATATGCTCGTAAAATCCCACGATGAGGTACGTTTCGTATATGCATTGGATTAGTTGATTCCTTTTAAATAGTATTCGCTCAGTCGATTAATGAGCTTCCGGCTTTTGGTTAAGTTGATCTCTTATGTATGAGTATAAGGGTTGGTAATGTGAAGTAGGTATGATTTTGAGAATGTGTGTATATGAAATTATCCGTTTAGTCATATGAATGCTATACTTCAATTGTGCCTAATTTCATTGCTCAAAACTTACTAAGCATTAAATGCTTATTCCGTTTCTTTGATTCTCTATTTTATAGATTTTGGTTCGTCAGCTATCGGACTCGGGATTGTCAAAGTCGAAGTCGTCCACACTATCAAAGCCCTTGTGGTACTATTTTAGTTGAACTCTGCTAATGGCATGTATAGGACTGCCCTTGTGTTATTAGTCAAGTACTTTGGTGTTGTATATATTTGGATAGCCATGCAAAAATGGCTTATATATTTTGAGCATAGTGTTATAATCATTTTGTATGTATATGGTTATTGAGAGGTGTGGATATGCTTAGCAATGATTGGCCATTGGAATGGTTAATCATGATCATATTTTGTGCTATATATGCTAAAGGGCTAGTTGAATCATGGAAACTATGAAATAGGTAAAGTCTACCTTAAAGGCAGATGCTGACAGCAGCAGTGATGTAAATTTGAAAACTCACTAAAAATAGTAGGAATGGAATTAAATAGTGAATAAATTATGTAATATAACCTTGATGAATATACTTTCATATGGAAGAAACTAAATGATCATATGAGTCGTATTTTAAGAGATATTTAAGTTTTCGTGGAACAGGGCTAGAGCGATTTCTGGATCCCCTGATCTGACTTTGGAAATTCACTATAAATTAACCAGAGATAATTAGAAGTCATGCCATATATGTATAGATTCATTTTTTAGTCTAGTTTCCTTAGAAACAAACGACATAAGTATTGAAGCCCTGTACAGGGAGATATATAAGTCGTAATGCATGAAGGTCAGAGCAGTCGAACCTTGAAACAGGGGAGACTTTAACTAATAAACTGTACTAATTGGCCCGATTAAAAATTCTAGAAAAAAATTTGTAGATGGATATATGAGTCTAGTTTCAGGGAAAATTTACGGAATCAGTTTTCGAGCTTCGGAACTCGAGATATGATTTTTAAAGTGACTATGATGCAGTTAGCCAGCTTGTCTGGAAAAAAAATAAACTGTGTAAGTCAATGAAATAAGTCCGTAAATACCTCGTGTTCGACTCCAGAAACGGTCTCGGGTACGGGGTGTTACACTGGTAGAGAAGGCTAAGATAGCCGAGGTGGTGAAGCAAACCGAACGGAAGAATCGTGATAGGGATCGGAATCGGTTCAAGAGGGATGCTGGACCAGCGGGTGCTGCAAATCAAAATGTTAAGAGAGCTAGGATGGAGGAACCGGTTCGAGCAGTTCCGGTAAACACAGGTAGACCGCAAGCTTGTGGGGATTGCAGCAGAATGCAACAAGGAGAGTGCTGGAAGCGTTCTGGGGCTTGTCTTCGTTGTGGGTCTAAGGAGCATAGGATTAAGGATTGTCCTAGGAGGGCCACTCAGGCTCAGGGGGCCGAACAAGGGGCTGTGCGACCGGCTCAACCTGTGAGGGATAGACCGCCGCTGCCAAGAGGTCGTGGACAAGGTCGCGGTGGTAATGGCCATGGACGTGGGGCACCCGGCAGGGGTATTGGTAACGCGGATGCTCGTCAGCCAGCTTTTGTGTATGCTACTCGTCGCCGCGAGGAGGGTGACGCACCTGATGTCATAACTGGTACGTTTTTTATATATGGTGTACCTTATACTGCTCTGATTGATGTGGGATCAACCCATTCATATGTGGCATATAACATTTCTGGGGCACTGGGTGTGCACTTCGAGGAGACTGTGTGTGGGGTGTCTGTGATAAGTCCTTTAGGTCATTCGGTTAAGGTAGAGAAACTCTTCAAGGAGGTGCCTTTGGAGATTCAAGGCGGGGTTTTCTGTGGGGAATTGATGAAGTTACCGCTGGAAGAATTCGATTTGATACTAGGGATGGATTGGTTGACCAAGCATAAGGCAACTTTGGATTGTGCAGCTAAGAGGATGGTGTTAAGGACTGTCAATGATGAAGAGGTAATGATTATTGGAGAACGAAGGGATTACTTATCCAATGTAGTATCGGCGTTGAGGGCCGAGAAACTGATGCGCAAGGGGTGCGAGGCATATCTGGCTTTGGTAAGCCAAGCTGAAACTGAGGATCTGACTGTGGAGACCATCAGAACTGTTAGGGAATTCCGGGATGTTTTTCCGGAAGAGCTTCCTGGATTACCTCCGAAACGGGAAGTTGAGTTTGGAATCGATTTGTTGCCTGGAACAGCTCCAGTATCTATTGCACCCTATAGGATGGCACCGAAGGAGTTAGTGGAACTGAAGGCTCAAATTCAAGAGTTGTTAGATTAGGGCTTCATTAGGCCTAGTGTGTCTCCTTGGGGAGCACCGGTCCTGTTTGTGAAGAAAAAGGACGGAACAATGCGCATGTGCATCCATTATCGCCATTTGAACAAACTGACGATTAAGAATAAGTGTCCACTACCAAGAATTGACTATTTGTTTGATCAGCTTAGGGGAGCTTCGGCATTCTCCAAAATCGATCTTCGTTCTGGATACCATCAGCTAAGGGTAAAAGAAGGGGATATTCATAGGGCAGCATTCCGAACTCGATATGGACATTATGAGTTTGTGGTCATGCCGTTTGGGCTGACGAACGTACCTGCAGCTTTTATGGATCTGATGAATCGAGTATTCCAACCTTACTTGGATCTGTTCGTAGTCGTCTTTATCAACGATATCCTGGTATACTCTGAAATGGAGGTGAAGCATGATGAGCATCTCCGTATTGTGCTGCAAGTGTTAAGGGAAAAGGAGCTCTATGCGAAATTCAGTAAGTGTGAATTCTGGTTGAGGGAGGTAACCTTCTTAGGGCATGTGGTCTCTGCCGAGGGGATTAAGGTGGATCCTCATAAAATTGAAGCAATTCTAGAATGGAAGCCACCTAGGTCAGTATCGGAAATTTGAAGTTTTCTAGGGTTAGCAGGTTACTATGGAAGGTTTGTGGAGGGTTTTTCGGTGATGGCGGCACCCTTGATAAAACTCATAAGGGAAGGAGTACCATTTGTCTGGACCGAGAAACAGCAAAAAGCTTTTGATCGGTTGAAAAAGGTATTGACTGAAGCACCAGTGTTGATTCAACCGGTGTCCGAGAAGGACTTTACTGTATACAGTGATGTGTCGCATGTGGGGTTAGGTTGCATACTGATGCAAGAGGGCAAGGTGGTCGCTTATGCATCGCGACAGCTTAAGGCTCATGAGGTGAATTACCCTACGCATGATTTGGAGCTAGCAGCGGTGATTTTTGTGTTAAAAATTTAGAGACACTACTTATATGGGGAAAAGTGCATCATATACACAGATCATAAGAGCCTAAAGTATTTGTTGACTCAGAAGGAGTTGAACCTTAGGCAACGAAGATGGGTGGAGTTGCTTAAAGACTACGACTGTTCGATAGAGTACCACCCAGGAAAGGCTAATGTGGTGGCAGATGCGTTGAGTCGAAGGGTTGTTACTGATTTGAGAGCCTTGTTCGCACGATTAAGTCTGTACGACGATGGAAGCTTGTTGGCAGAACTGCAGGTAAGGCCTACTTGGACTGAGCAGATTAAGGAAAAACAGTTGAAGGACGATTCATTAGCTCTTCGGTTCCAGCAAGTTAAGAGTGGTGAGAACGAGGATTTTGGGTTGAACACTGAAGGAGTTCTGTGCTTTCGTGGAAGGGTTTGTATTCCAAAGGACCCTGAATTGAGGCAGTTAATTCTAAAAGAGGCTCATGGTGGACTCTGTGCCATGCATCCGGGGGGAATAAGTTATATCGAGACTTGTGAGAGGTGTACTGGTGGCCCAGATTAAAACAAGAGGTGACTGAATTTGTTGGGAAATGTCTGACGTGCCAGCAGGTTAAGGCTGAGCACCAATTACCTTCGGGATTACTGCAACCTGTGAAAATTCCGCTATGGAAGTGGGAAAGAGTAACAATGGACTTTGTGAGTGGGTTACCTTTGACACCCACCAAGAAAGATTCGGTGTGGGTGGTTGTGGATAGGTTAACAAAATCTGCTCATTTCATACCTGTTCGTACCGACTACTCACTGCAAAAGTTGGCCAAGTTATATGTGGCGGAGGTAGTGCGACTGCATGGGGTGCCAGTGTCGATAATTTTTGATCGAGACCCTAGGTTTACATCTCGGTTTTGGCAGAAGTTGCTGGAAGCGTTGGGTACACGATTGGATTTTATCACCGCTTTTCACCCACAGACAGATGGACAGTCAGAAAGGGTTATTCAGGTTCTGGAAGATATGTTGAGAGGTTGTATCATTGATTTTCGTGGAAGTTGGGAGGACTACTTACCATTGGCGGAGTTTGCTTACAATAACAGCTATCAAGCAAGTATTCAGATGGCACCATATGAAGCGCTCTATGGGCGAAGATGTCGTACGCCAACGTGTTGGACAGAGTTGGGTGAACGACGAGTGCTTGGACCGGAATTGGTGGCAGACACTAAAAGCAAGGTTAGGCTGATAAGGGATCGGTTAAAGGAGGCATCCGATAGACAGAATTCGTATGCGGATCTGAAGCGCAAAGAGATTGAGTTCGGTGTTGGGGATATGGTTTTCTTGAAGGTTTCCCCTTGGAAGAAAATTTTGAGATTTGGTAAGAAGGGTAAGTTGAGCCCACAGTTTATTGGGCCTCACCGAATTGTTAAGCGGGTTGGACCAGTGGCTTATCAGCTAGAGTTACCACCAGAACTGCATCGTATCCACGACGTTTTTCATGTATCCATGCTGAGGCGGTATCGATCTGACCCAACTCATATCATACTAGTTGCAGAAATCGAGGTACAGTCAGATTTAACTTTCGAAGAGGAACCTGTGCAAATACTTGATCCTGACGTCAAGGTGTTGAGAAGGAAATCAATTCCACTAGTGAAAGTACTTTGGAGGAGGAACCATGGCAAAGAAGAAGCTACTTGGGAGATTGAGGAGGCTATGCGTCAACAGTACCCTCAACTGTTCTAATAAGGTAAAATTTCAAGGTCGAAATTTCTTTAAGGAGGGTAGAGTTGTAACATCCTGATTTTCGAATTTATTTGCGGTTTTCAATATTTTGTAAAGATTTTAAAATTTTGTGTTTGGATGTGAAATTAATATTTTGAGTAGGTAAATGGGCTTATAGAAGGCCCATGTGTTGGCCAAAACCTGGTTGAATTTTTGGACTTAGGAGTTAGGGGTTCTGGCTAGATGGCCCTTGTATAGAGATATGGGCAAATTGCATCACAAAAAGAGCCTTAGTAAAGTGGCAAGGGTGACGCCACTAGGCTCCTAAAAAGGTGGCGTGTGGAGCATTGGGGAAGGCATGGGATCGATTCCTTGTGTTGACAAATAGGTGCATTTATTTTTTAAGTGCAGGAGGGGTAGTGTTGGAGTCCAGGTGGATTCTGCTAAAGGAGAGTTTGAATCAGTCCAAACGCTTGGATTAAGGAGTGATAAGGGGAGAGATTTAAGGGATTTGGAGAGAGGCTAAGAGTTGGCTGAATTAGGGGAATTAGAAAGGGGATTTCGGTAGAGGGGTATTAGGTTAGTATTTCGACACTTAGGGTATTGAGTGGTGCCTCTCTTGTCTGCTCAGACATCACAAGGTTTTTCTTTTCTCTCTTATTCCTCTCTAGCCGAAACTACCACTTCCCTTATTCTTCTTTTTCTGTTTTTCTTCTTCAAAACCATTCATCAATTCTGCTTGTTCATCGATACTTTTGCCGAATCCATAAAAGCTGAAATCTTGAACACACATTACTGGTACCGATTTATTCAAAGCCAAACCCTTTAACATTGTGTTTCCATTAATCAACGTTTATTCTTTCTAAACTCTAGAGACCTATCGGCAATTCTACATCTAGGTTATAGTTTCATATTGTCATCTCCTTCTGCACCAAAAGCCGAAATACCATAGCTTTAGGGGCTATAGCCGAAATTTCTTCAACTCCTGGATTCGGGTTTTACCATTTTTTTAGGGATAAATCTGCACTGGATTGAGTGGAAATCGAGAAAGAACAAGGGGTAAGTGCTTATTATCTCAGATCTGGTCCGATTTTTACAAGTTAGGAAAAGCCGGAGTCCCTAAACTATAGGGAGGCTGTCGATTTGGGCCTTTGGCTCTCTAAGGTCTTTAACCAATGTTTTCTGTCAATGATTAGTGTTTACTTAAGCGTTGGAGAAGGCGTGGTTCCTTAGGGCAATCAGATTCGGAGCTAACTATCGGTTTTTGTAGAAAGGTAAGTTTTAAAGGTTTTTAGGGACATGGCTCGGTCTTGGATGAGTAAGTTTTGGGGTTTAGTGATTATGGTTTGTAAATAAGAACTGTGCTAATCAATTGTAGGACATCGGAAGAGATCTTAGTAGCAGTCATCGCGAATCAGGTGTGTACCGAACACCCTTTCTTAGATCAATTTGGCAAAAGCCGAAATGCCAAAATTTCGACATTTCATGGGCTTGTGAGTATGCGAATGCTCTCAAGACGTAGAGTAATTGTTAGATCTAGCACCGCAAGGTGGTAAGTAAGTTTGTGTGACGTCTTAATGTACTTCGAAAAAAGAGGGCCTCGATGGGCCAAAACTGGGCCCAATGGGCTTACAGACCAATATGGGTAAGGGATGGGCAAATTAGCCTGTTAGTTAGATGGTGGAACCAAACTGCATAAAACTGTTGAAAATTACTGAAGTAGCTTGTGTAGTTTCTAAGTTACGAAAACTACCCCTAAAGAGCAAAATTACCGATATACCCCTAGGGTTTAAATTGGCTAAACTGCATGATTGATTAATACTGTATTTTACATGATATGCTTTTATTAATATCTGTTGCATGGGATTGGGTTATTGATGGAGGAAGTATTGAAAGTGGTTCATCCACGTACTAGAGGCTTTGCCTCAACTTACTGATACTTGAGCAGCGTTGCTGCAACTGTGGAGTGTAGGGCTGGGTGGGTTGAGATATTCCCCACATGGAGTGTAGGGCTGGTACGGGTGCAGTGTAGCGGTTGGTGGGTTGAGTAGTCTCCCCAGATGGGTTTGCATGCATTACTATTATTGTTACCTATGTTACTAATCTGGGCCTATGGGCCACACTGTTATGTAAAAATGGGCTAAGGCCTTGCTACTGTATTCTGAAAATGGCTTCGGTCCACTATGTACTGTTATCTGAATAGGGCTTAGGCCCAATGGGCTCGAGCTGATTTGGGCTTTGGATGGGTTTCTGTATGCACTGAGTTTCCCAAACTCACCCCTTCCTCTTCCATCCTTGCAGGTGAGCCCTAGTTGGTGGACTTGGAGTTGGACGGGATTCAGAGTGGCCATGAAGATTGATTGCCGGATTTAATAAGTTTAGCATTTAAGTTGGATTATTTTTATTATGCTTAAAGTTGTAATAATTCCGCTCTTTTTAATTAATTTATTTTGGGGATTATTAAACTGGTTAGCACTATAAAAACTACTTGTTTTTAAAAGATCACGATGACGCGCAAAGTTTCCGTAAAGTAAATGTTTTTCCAAGAAAATAAATATTTTAAGCAGACTTAAACTTGTTTTAATGTTCGTAGACATGTAACCTGCTTAAAGTGTGGCAATGGATGTGTGCATGTCTAGGATTGGATCCGGGAAGAGCTTGGTACTTAAGTGGTCCTATAGGACTCACCTCCTCTTTTCTGGCTTCCTACCTGGTGCACAGCTTCCATTCACTTTAACTTAAAACAAGAACTGATTTTTTGCTAAACTCTAAACAAAGAATTTAGATAAACACATGTTTTTTTGAAACATCTCCATGTGACATACTAAATTCGGCCGTAAAGTCTGGGCCGGGTTTGGGGTGTTACACTCCGTCTATATAAGGATGAGTTGAGGGGAAAAATACTCTCATCCTTTAAGACGAGTCGAGAATGAGAGGATCAGCTCTAAGATGCCCTTTGTAAGGTAAATTTCTCGACCTTTCATGCTGATCTGCCATGAGAGCAGACTTATTTAACTTACTAATGAAATTGGTAAAACTTTGTTGTACGATTTTGGTGTTCAAGGGAGAAAGGAAATGAACTAGATGGAAAGATGTTGATGAGTTTTTTGTCGTTTAATGTTTAGGGATTGTTGATCTATTGAAAGGAAACCTAGATCTGACGTTTGAAGCTATAAAAGGTGAGGATTATGTGAGCAAAAGGTAAGGATATTGTGAAGGTCCTGTGAGTACCTCGCAAATCACTAATTGATCTCTTCGTGTATGCATGTATGTTTGTATGTTTATAAGTTGATATCTCTGTTAATGTTGTTTTGTGAAATGAGAAATAAAGACATGCAAATGTAATATGTTAGTTCTGTGGTGATGAATGCTTGATGAACTTGCATGTGATGCTTTTGTAATGTTATGTCCTCTATTAAGAAAAAGAAACCTGCGCACGATGAATGTATAAAGAATGTGAGCTTGATGATATGTTTCTGCTGTATAGAATAAAGTGTAAGTGTAAAGAATGCACCTAAAAATATGTTTACATCCATTATAAGTTAGTATGTACATGCATAAACAAGCCTAAAAGCATGGTGGAATATTTGCATGAATAAGTCTCTGCATGACGAGTCTATGCATAAGTTGTATGAGTTGCATAAGTTTGCATGTTGAGTCTACTTACGTGCGATTTTGTCGGGACAATAAACACAAATTCTGATATGGAAGTCCATAGCCATGGAAAGTGAAGAGCATATAGTGTAAGGCATAAATGTTTGATATGGCATCATATGGGGAAGTGAAGACTATATATTGTCAAGCCTAGCTATTTCGTAACAGTTTGGTTTTGACCCTAGTCGGACTAGTGGTTTTAGGACCACAAATCCGAGTTAGAAAAATATTTTAATATTATTTTCCCGTGCCTATTATAAGTGTTAACATGTATGCAAGTCTCGTGTGAAAATTTAACTGTTTGTGTGCTTAATTTGCAAAAACGACAATCGCGTAAAAGGTAAAAGTTGTGTGATAGATGTTAAGTGTGCCTATTTACAATGGCTTTTTATTTTTGAGGTCCTTATGTTGTAATTGGACCATGGTTAGTGGGATTGGTCATAAATGACCTTAAAATGGATGAATTAAAATGTTTTAAACAAAGGGCAAAATTGGTATTTGATTATTAATATGTGTTAAAACTAACTAAACATGAAAATAAGGCCATTATCATCTTGTTTGGCCGTATATATCAAAGAAAAAGAAAGAAAAATTCAAGCTTAGGGTTCGGCACTTACTTTGCTTGATTGAGGTATGTAGTTAGCTTGGTTTTTGATAATTTTTACGTTTTTGTAATCATTGCTTCATATACTATCGAACCCATGCTTCAATTTTTGATTTTGGTGATGATTTTGAAATGTGCCATTGATGAAACTATGAGCTTTGTGATGTTAGTTGATGAATTATGGAAGCTTGATGTTGGGTTTAAATGTCTTGTATTTAGATTTTTGATGAAATTGAGTATTTTGGGTTAAATTGTAAAAATGTTATTTTGAGAGACTAAAATGTGAAATAAATGAAAGGTATGGATTTGTATGAGAGTTAGGAGAATTCAGCTAGGCTTGTGTACAAGCAAATTTTGTGTATTTTGTGATTTTGTGAATTAGGGACTAAAGTGTCGAAATGTGAAAATGTAAGGGCTATTTTGCAAAATACCCTAATTGTGTGTATATGGATTATTTTGAGTGATTTGGTGAATAAAAGGATTAATTTTAAATACATATAAATCAAGAAAAGAGGAATTTGGATTTAGATTGAGGGAAGTCGAAGATTATAGAATAAACGTTCGAGTCAACAATTTCGAGTACGAGGTAAGTTCGTACGTAGAACATGATATTATAAATACATGTTGCTGTTTATATTATGCATAGATGTATATATAATTGAGCTGGATAAATATGATGATGAATTGAAAGTATTTGGCACTAAGTGTGCGATTTAAACTAGCTTCGGTTACTTGAGGTACTAAGTGTGCAATACGAACTTGGTTTCGGGTAATTGAGATGGCACTAAGTGTGCGGAATCGTTCTAGCTTCGGTCAATGAAGCATGATATTATATTGTACGGACTTGGTTTGGGATGTGTTTGGATAAATATAATATCATGTTCGGAATCGTAGACATATAACGTGGCATAAATGAGCACTTACACATCCATAATCATGCAATAACATGTCATTCACTTTAAACATATTTGCTTACCATCCTGTATATAATATACATTCTTACATTAACTAGAACTAGACATGCTAAATCTTATTCTCATTTTATACCATCATAATGTAGTTACCAATTTGTCCATTAAACATCCATATTCAAGGCAACATTACTCATTTTTCATTTAATTCATGATCCACTGGCTTGCATTTAACTTACCTGATGTATTACCAATCGTGCATAACAAACAAAGCTAACTATATCATCACATCTAAACATAGGACATGGCATGATTAATTAAACTTATAAACCATAATGAATAAGGACCCCATCTCATGATCATATATGATAACTCAATACAGACCGATACGTATGGTCAAAGTTATAATAATAATACATATCACAAACCAACTTCCTATACATGCCGCTCACTTGATATTTCTAATATTTGAATTAATTCTCCCAAAAATGATAGTTTGGTAGTGTGATTTTGTCTCCGATGATCTCTAACCCCGAGTTATCCTGTCAATACTAAAGAAATGGAGAGGATGGGTAAGCTTTACGCTTAGTAAGTCCATATGAAATTAATAAGCAATTACTAACATGCTTTTCAAGATAAAACACTATAATTGTACAATTACACATGTTCAGGTTAAGCTGTTTTATCGAGTTACAGTTACTAAATCATTCATATCTGGAGCTACAAAACTCTAAATTTAGTTTTGTTAATTTTTTTTTGAAACTAGACTCATATACCTTTCTCCCATAAAATTTCTATACTTTTTGGTTTATCCAATTAGTACAGTTTATTCATTAAAGTTTCCCCTGTTTTGTTGTTCAACAGTTCTGACCTCTCTTTGCTAAAAATTATTTAGCTCATATTTTGGAACTCAGATGATGTTCCCATCCATTCCTCCTGAAATTAGACTAATTGAGGATTCCATTCATATAAATTATAACTCATAATTATTTTTTTAAAATTTTTAAATATTTTGCCAAGTCAAAATAGGGGATCTCAAATTCATTCGGACACTGTCTCACAAAAATTAGAATATCACATAATATAGAACTCTTTTGCTCCCCCTGTTTTTTTATATGAAAATAGACTCATTAATATTTAATTCCATAATTTTTTTAAAATTTAATTCAACTTACAAAATTTTTGGTGAATTTTTAAAGTCACACAACCGCTGCTGTCCAGCACTGTTTTACTACTAAAATTCACTCTTACATAATTTCACTTAATCCATTTTGTCTTATCGAAGTTCACTCAAATATCGAGCACATTGCTCATAATTTTCATAAAAATATACCTGCACTTATTCATCATATAATCATGTTCACATGTATTTTTACTTAATTGATTTTCCCATTGAACTCTTCGGAATATTAACTGATACTCAGTTGCCTGCACATATTTTCACACTTGTAGACAAGGCTATCTGGTACGCATAGTAGCCTGCACTTAGTACTACTCACGTGACCTAACCATTTGATACACGTAGTAGCCTGCACTTAGTACTACACATGCGACCGATTATCCGGTACACGTGTAGCCTGCACTTAGTACTACACACGTGACCTCAAAATTGATCATTCGTATCGTTTCTATTCTGAAGGCTCAACCGAGAAATTCCTCACTTTCCAACATGTTACAAATTTATTCATAGTCCTTTTTCAATTTGCAATTTACAACAAATAATCATTCTAAAGGCAGCCACATTTCATATGATAACAAAATATAATAAAATAAAAAGAATCGATAAATTATTTACGTACAAACTTGTCGAAATCTCATCAGGTACAACCCATGTAATAGTAATTTAACATTCAATTCATGTAACAATAATTTGCCATTCAATTTCACATGACACAACAAGCATCACATTTTCCATATCATACACACCATCCATCAACTTCTCATATACATATTAAATCATACAATTTATGCCATAACAATAGAAAATTACAATTCAAGTTGGTATTGCATTATTATTAACACACGAACTTACCTCGTATACGAAAATGACCATTTTTACCATTTTGTCCACAACTTGGTATTTTGCCGATTTTAGCCCGAATTTCAATTTTCCTTGCTAATCGAGCTTGGGAGTTTAAACAAAACTTAACCATGGCTGCTGCTGGTAGAAACGGTTGAATGAAGAAGATGATAGCTAATTTGGCTTATTTCCCTTTTTAATTCTTTTAATTATTAGTTTACCAAAATACCCCTAACTTAAAAATATTTTATTACACCCATTTCATGTCTATTTTTGCCCAGCAATTAACCAATGGTATAATTACCATTTAAGGACCCTCAATTTAAAATTTCATCACAATTGGACACCTCTAGTATGTAGAACTCAACTTTTGCACTTTTTACGATTTAGTCCTTTTGACTAAATTAAGTGCCTGAATGTCAAAATTTTTTAGTGAAATTTTCACAAAATTATTCCGTGAAATCGTAGACCATAAAAATATAATAAAAAAATAAAATTTTTATCGTCGAATTTGTGGTCCCGAAACCACTGTTCCGACTACGCCCAAAATCAGGGTGTTATATTAGGGGTTATTACAGTTTGGCTACTGGTCTTGGATGTCCTACCGATGGCTGAGGTCCTGCATTTGTTGTAGATTCTCCACAACTAGTGTGAGCAGCATCGTGTAGCCTAACATCTCGACCCACAGCTCATGTGAATAGGCCTAGTGTGAGCAATTATAGTTACAATTATAGTTGTAGTTTGTGTGAGGATTTTCTTGTGTATCCAATGTTATATCACTGTGGTTCATTTGGTATTAAATGATATACGAATGAGTTATGTGAAATGGCTATATGTAAATTGATTTATGTAAAGAACATTTATGAAATTGCTATATGGTAACAAGCTTTAAGTGGAATGTGTCACGTATTATAAATTTGAGAGAGATGATTAAATTGTAATTGTTATTTATGAACATTATATGTGTGATATGCATTAAGTTATTATATATGTAAAATGAAAAGAATATATGCATTAGTTACGTGGAATTAATCATTGAAAGGAGAAATTGGACATGGTATAATAAAATGGAATGCATTTTACTATTTGAATATGAGTTCGATGAATTGATTGGTAAATAGGCTATTTGAATGTTTTTACCATATAGTATGCTTAAGTTTCACGTATATATGTGAAATCACTAACTTTGTGAGATTTTTTGTGTGTATATGAAATGAACGAAATCATAAGTTTGTTAATGAAATTATGTATAAAATGTACAAAATGGTTCAAATTCAATAAATTTAAGTTTTCTTTATATACAAGCTTACTAAGCATTGATTTGCTTACATTCATTGTTTTCTTTCTTTGTAGATCATTGGAAATTTTGATCGGTTGGAAATTCAAGTCAGAGGATACACACTACCCGTTCCCAAACCAGTAGAAGTTTTGATAATTTTGAAGTTGGGTTATAAATGGCATGTGCAAGGAGTTTTAAATTTAATTGTTTATAATGATGTTGTTTTAATCTTTGGTTAAGTAAGGTTTTATGATGTGTATATATTTGGTAATTTGGCTTATGTATGTGTATGTATTTGGTAATTTGGTTAAGTAAGGTTTGATGATGTGTATGTATTTGGTAATTTGTCTGTTTAATTCACCCCTTATGAAAATGTTGAAATGAATGAATTGGTATGTGGTTATCTTTAAGGTAGTAACTTGAGATGATTCAATGTGTGCTCAGTTTGGTGCATGAAATGTGGTGCCAATGAGGGCATATTGGTTAGGAATTTAGGTTGAATGTTCTGGTATGTTTTAAACTTGTTTGAGTGTGTTTTGAAGGCATGAGAATGATTGATTTTGGTTTGGCTTGGCACTTAAGGAATGAAATTTTTTTTGGCTTGTTTAGAAGTGATTTTAGGTACACACGACCTGTAACATAGCTGTCACACGACCGTATGTAACACCCCAACCTGGCTTGGACATTATGGCCGAATCTGGCGATATCACATGAGAGTGTTTTTGAAAATGCGTTGACCTTAACACCATTCCAGTTATTATCTATTACCTACTTTGGGAAAATGTGGACTAATTGATTTGCTTTAAAACATTTCTTTTACGTGAAAGCTTTTGAAACCCAATAATTTTCGAAACCATTATTATTTACGAAAAATCTTAGTTTATTTTAGGAAAATAGTACTTTGTTGCGTTGCAGTTTATAAACCCAAATCAACAGTTCAAAATTCCAAATTAAAAACCAAACAGTCCCAAAGTCCATCATACACAAAATACCAACAAAACATGAACGATGTAACCGCAAAAATCGTAAATAAGAAGTTCAGTAGTGGTGATCACCGCTGAGGCCTCCGCTACACCGATCCGTTAAGTTTGGGGATTACCTACACAAATTAAACAAAAAAGGGTGAGTTTTCGCAAATTTAGTGTATAACCCCCACGGAAACCACACATTCAAAATGCACATTAGGTGCCATAAATAAACAGTCAGGGGCCGGAGCCCTTTATAGAATCAGTTAGGGCCTTAGCTATGACAACCCTAACTCGTATCCATTGCCGAACTAGGGTTAAGAGGCATTATCAGACATATCAAAATATTTAGAAAAATGGGCTCACAAACCCATGTAGCCTACCCGTGTGGGTCCACAAACCCGTGTGGCCCACATGGCCTAAATTGGCCTTGGCCGTGTCTATCACACGGCCTAGCGCAGAATCCCACACGCCCGTGTGGTTCACCCATGTGGCCCAAATGGTCCAATGGGTCGAGCCTGTGTGTCACACACGACCTCACTAACCATCACACGGTCGTGTCATATGCCAGTGTCTTGCGCACACGGCTTGGATCATCGATCACGTGCCCGTGTGCTGTTACACAGCCTACCATACGGGTGACCACACGCCTGTATGGCATCAACAAATTTATTTTTTAACTTTCACTGTTTCTCATTTTCTGTGTTTTCGGGTACACACCTGTTTCGATTTTGATGCAATGACACACCCGAGATCACCAGAACCTACATTTCACCAATTACCCCGAATTACTCGCTTAAAACGATAAATTAAACCAAACTTCCTTGACTAATCAAGTCACAATTCAAATATCCAATGCTTATGCGAAATCTTGAATGCCTCCAACTAAGATTCTAGGAGAGGCGAGTCCCCTCCTTCATGATTTGTTGCTGAACAGAACATAATTTTAATCCAACGAAAAGATTCGAGAATACAAAATGTAAACTTTAACGTTTTACCCTCACAATCTAACACTGTGAAACCCAAACCATCAGTAAATCGATTATAAATACACTTATCAGCCGACTAAAGAACATGAGGCCACAGAACAACGGTTAAACGTAGGATTGACGATCCAAAATTAATGAATTAAAAGAAAGTTTACCGAAAAAGAAAGGAAGAAAGCCCGAAGGGAAGAAGAAAAGAATTTTGATGTCAGAAAATTTTTGAGAATTTTTAGAGGATAGAGAAAATTTTGAAATAAAATCAAACATCCCAATCCCCCCTTTTCACCCACTAACCCACTAACACACATTCTCAGACTTGTTTGACTGAAACTCTTTTGGTCAATCGAGCAAAAATAAATTCCCACACTTGCGCAATGATTCGAACTCAAGACCACCAGCATATTAATACTCCACTTAACCACCAGACTAGCAGGCCCATTTTGATAAGATCCTACCAATAATTAAACTTAAGCCTGCTGGGCAAGGTTAAGGCTTTATTTGGAAAAATTCCAAAAATTTGCCAAAGACATGGCTTGAACTTGAGACCTCACACACACACCCAGAACACTTAACCACTAAAGCAGAATAGATTTGTGTCAATTAATTGTAGAAGCAGAAATGTAAAATTTGGGGCGTTACAAATCTACCCCCTAAAAGAAAATTTCGTCCTCAAAATTTAACTGATCAGAACAGATGAAGATACTACTGGTGCATCAAATCCTCAGGCTCCCACGTGGCTTCTTCAGTGCTATGATTCTGCCATAGCATCTTCACTAAGGGGATAGATTTTCTTCTAAGGACCCTTAAATGGTAATCCAGGATCTAAACCGGCCCTCCTCAAAGGTCAGATTTGGCCTAACCTTAATTTCCTCAATAGGGACGATGTGCATGGGATCAGAGCGATAGCGCCTCAACATTGAGATGTGGAGCACATCATGAATATCGTCTAACTCTGGAGGTAGCTCTAATTAAAAAATGATTGGCTTTACTCGTTTCAGAATTTGGTACGACCCAACAAATCGAGGGCTCAGCTTACCCTTGCGACCGAACCTTAGAACCCTCTTCCATGGCGAGGCCTTCAGAAACACAAAGTCCCCCACAGAATACTCAATCTCTCGATGCTTCAAATCTGCATAAGATTTCTGCCTCTCAGAAGACACTTTCATTCGATCTCGAATCAAACGGACCTTGTCCTTAATTTCTGAAATCAATTTCGGACCCAGTAGCTCACCCAACTCAGTCCAGCATAAGGGAGTGCGGCATTTACGACCATACAGTGCCTCCTATAGTGCCATCTGTATACTAGAATGGTAGCTATCATTGTAAGAGAACTCTGCTAATGGCAAGTACTCCTCCTAACTGCCTTGAAAATCAATAACACAACTCCTCAACATGTCCTCCAATATCTGAATCACCCTCTCCGACTGACCATCTGTCTGAGGATGAAAAGCAGTATTGAAGTCTAATCTTGATCCCAGAGACTCATGAAGCTTCTTCTAGAATTGAGACGTGAATTGAGGATCCCTATCAGAGATGATTGAGACAGATACCCCATGTAGCCTCACTATTTCAGAAATGTAAAGTTTAGCCAACTTTTGCAGAGAAAAGTCTGTCCTGACCAGGATGAAGTGAGCAGATTTGGTCAACCGATCCACGATGACCTTGTAACACCCCTAACCTGTAGTCATCACCGGAATAGGTTAAGAGGCATTACTGGACTCATAACACAGATCAGAACCATCAAATATCAAATATCCTATCATTTCAATAAACATAGATCATTCATATTCAACGTGAACTTTAGAAGATCGTACAAAATCTAAAACATGCTTTCAGGATCAATTCGATAACATATGAAAGTTTCAAAACTTAAAAAAAATTTCAACTTTTAAAAGGTCACACGCCCTTGTGAATAGGCTGTAACACCCCGAACCCGAGACCGTCACCGGAGTCGAACACGAGGTGTTAACAGACTTTTAAAAATTTTCCAGACACTGCCAATCTGCATAATAGTCGCTTTAAAAATCATATCTTGAGTTTCACAAATCGAAAATCAGTTTCGTGATTTTTCCCTGAAACTAGACTCATATGCCCATCTACATATTTTTTTCTAGAATTTTTGGTCAGGCCAATTAGTACAGTTTATTAGTCAAAGTCTCCCATGTTACAGGGATCGACTACCCTGACCTTTGCGCAATACGACTTGGATATCTCCTTGTACAGGGCTCCAATACTGATTCCGTTTGTTTCTATAGAAACTAGACTCAGAGAG
Source organism: Gossypium hirsutum (assembly GCF_007990345.1). Lineage (NCBI taxonomy): Eukaryota > Viridiplantae > Streptophyta > Magnoliopsida > Malvales > Malvaceae > Gossypium > Gossypium hirsutum. The sequence goes on along the minus strand of NC_053427.1, from coordinate 32,189,254 downwards.
GAATCTATACATATATGGTATGACTCCTAATTATCTCTGGTTAATTTATGGTAAATTTTAAAAGTCGAAACAGGAGATCCAGAAACCGTTCTGGCCCTGTTTCACGAGAACTTTAATATATCTTAATATACTGTTCATATGATTGTTTAGTTACTTTCATATGAAAATAGATTCATCAAGGTTCGATTACATAATTTATTCACTATTTAATTCCATTCCTACAAATTTTTGTGATTTTTCAAATCCACACCACTGCTGCTGTCAGCATCTGTTTTCAAGGTAAACTTTACCTATTTCGTGGTTACCATGGACCAACTAGGGTTTTGTCATACATAGGTCCACATATGATCATATTTAGCCATTCCAATGGCTGATCATTTGCCCAACACTTCCATTCCAAACCATAGTCACATCATGAAACCATATATACATACATAAACACAAATGGTCTAATGCCATACTCCACTTCTACAAGCCATTTTCGCATGGCTGTACACACATACATCACAAAAAGTGCTTAAAACAACAAGGGGTAGTCCTATACATGCCATATCCAGAGTTCAACTAAAAGAGTACCAAAAGAGCTTTGATAGTGTGGATGACTTCGACTTCGATGATCCCGAATCCGATAGCTAACGAACAAAATCTATAAAACAGAGAGCCAAAGCAACGGGGTAAGCATTTTAAAGCTTAGTAAGTTTCAAGTAATGAAATCGGCTTTGACTAAAGTATTACATTCACATAGCTAAATGAATCACTTTATTAATACACATTCTCATAATCATGCTTACTTCACAATTCGTCAACATATATACACACACAAGGTATCAACCCATATAAAAGCCCAAAAGTTCGTTAGTCGATTGAACGAATACTACTTAAAACGAATTGACTTTTCCGAATCACATGCAAACATACCTTATCGTTTGGGTTTGTTGAGCGTATTAATTGAATTAATTACAGCACAAAACGCCCACATTCATACCCAAGTTTCTTCGGAATTTAGCCGGATATTACCACAAGCACAATTGCCTTCGGGTCTTAACCCGGGCATAGCAACTCGCACGAATGCCTTCGGGTCTTAGCCCGGATATATCAACTTGCACAATTGCCTTTGGGTCTTAGCCCAGATATATATCAACTCGCACAATTGCCTTCGGGTCTTAGCCCGGATATATATCAACTCGCACAAATGCCTGCGGGTCTTAGCCCGGAAATATCAACTCGCACAAATGCCTGCGGGTCTTAGCCCGGATATATCAACTCGCACAAATGCCTTCGGGTCTTAGCCCGGATAAAATCACTAGCACAATTGCCTTCGGGACTTAGCCCAGAAAAATTCAAATGCTCATGCACATATATATCAACAATCATGACACATCCATATTTCACTTTCGTTTCTAAGGCTCAAACACAAAGCATTTATTAAACCTTTCCAATTTCGGCTCAATAGCCACACACAAAGAGCATGATTTCAATTGGCTTTATAACATAGTCTCTATGCACATTTGACTATCCATCATAGGATGACTAATCATTTCAATATAATTCAAGTAGGGTCATTACTCGAAGACTTACCTCGGATGTTGTCGAACGACTTCAATGGCTATTCAATTACTTTTTCCTTCCCTTTATCGGATTTAGTTCCCCTTTGCTCTTGAGCTTAAGTTCAATAAATTTTAAAATAGTCATTAATCGACTATTCAAGTATTACTTTCAGAATAATATATAAATTGATTCGACTTTCACACACATAGATTATAGTAAGCTTTATAAAAATCAATAAATAATTCATTAGCAAATTTTCATTAATGTTTACAACAAAATCACATATTCACTACGAGCTGTTTTCCCTGAGCAGCAGTCACTAAATTATTTATAACTGGAGCTACAAAACTCCAAATCACTTGCCGTTAATTTTCCCTGAATATAGACTCGTATATCTTCCATCCATAAAATTTTCAGAATTTTAGGCTTGGCCAATCAATACCAGATTTTTCTTAAAGTTTCTCCTGTTTCACTGTTTGACTAATCTGACCACTCTTCACTACGAATCAAATTTCTCATTTTACAGAATTCCAAATGTGTTGTATTTGATTTCATTTGAAACTAGTCTCATTAAGGAGTTTAAGCATATAAATTTTATCTTATAATAATTTTTGTACAATTAATAATGATTTCCTAAAAACAGAACAGGGAATCTAGTAGTCATTTTGACTCAGCCCCACAATACTTCAAATATCTCAAGATCGGTAACTCTTTAGTTCTTATAGTTTCTTTTGTAAGAAAATAGACTCTTCAAGCTTTAATGACATAATTTACTCAGCTTCTAATTCAACTCCTACAAATTATGGCGATTTTCTAAAATCACCTTACTGCTGCTGTCCCAAGCAGATTATTACCAAATCAAATACTAACATTTGCATTTCACCTTAATAGCTAGCTTAGCAAACCTTAATTTAACATATAATTCACACATATCACATTCCAAGCATTCACTCTATTCTATCACTTAAGGTACAAACATTACTCAATAACTTCCTAATTCAAGTACACATTCGGCCTTGGTACATAATAAGGTAGTCGATTCCTTTCCTTTAACACCCATTGCTCACATATGATTATTTGTATAGCTCAAACACTCATCTATCTTTATCATGAAACAACAAAATTTACCATTGTCAAATACCATAGCCGAATGTCATTAAACCTAAACCACCATGAAAATTTTACTTATCACCTCATACCTTATTATCAAATTGAACTAATTATGCTTATAAAAATAATATCAAAACCGAAACCTTTTGATAATTAAGCCTCTAATTATTTATTACAATTACCCAAACAAAATTTTCTCACATTTAACACTTATATACCAATCAATTGTTGAAGACAAACAAAATCTCATTTCCTCCCTTGACAACCACAACCGAAAGCTCAAACCAACATCTAAAATTCCAAGTTTTCAAATGGGCTAATATGGAACTAGCTAATTGACTTAAACTAAACTTAAAATTTCAAAAACTAACAAAATTTTTACTAACCTTCTCAAGCTTCAAGTGACCGAATGTTTCCCTCCTATCTTCCTCTTTACAATCGGCCAAGAAGAACCAAGGATACAAGCTTTGTTTTCATTACCTTTCTTTTTTTTTTATTCTTTCTTTTATTCATTATAACTCCAATAACCCAATTTCTTATTATAATATCAAATTCAACAAATATATTGCCCATCATCAATCCATCTTGGCCGGCCACTATAAGGGAATTGGGCAATTTGACATGCAAGTCCACCCTTGTGTTGACATGCACTAATAAGCCCTTTAAAATTAGCCTATCATATTTCACCATGTCTCATGTTGATCCCTATTTAATAATTCCTCATGCAATTGGCAAAATTAGGGAATGAAACTTCCACATATGCATGTACACACACATAATAAACATAGAACATAGCAATTAATTATTTTTATAACTCGGTTTTGTGGTCCCGAAACCACTTCCCGACTAGGGTCAATTTTGGGCTGTCACAACTCTCCCCCACTTAAGAAATTTTCGTCCCCGAAAATCTTACCGGTAAATAGGTTTGGGTATCGTTCTTTCATCGAGCTTTCGGTTTCCCAAGTAGCTTCCTCGATCCCGTGTTTGAGCCATAACACCTTTACTAACGGAACCCTTTTGTTTCGCAACTCCTTCACTTCACGAGCTAGGATACGCATCGGCTCTTCTTCATAACTCATATCGGATTGAATGTCAACCTCGGAGGGATTAATTATGTGGGAGGGGTCAGATCTATAACGTCGAAGCATCGAAACATGAAAAACGTTGTGAATTCTTTCAAGTTCAGGAGGTAAAATCAATCTATATGCCACTGGACCAATTCTTTCGGATATTTCATACGGCCCAATGAACCTCGGACTCAATTTGCCCTTACGGCCAAATCTGAGTTTCTTTTTCCAAGGTGAAACTTTAAGAAACACTTTATCTCCCACCTGATACTCAATGTCTTTTCGTTTCAAATCCGCGTACGACTTCTGACGATCTGTGGCTGCTTTCAGACTTTCACGGATTACCTTTACTTTCTGTTCGGCATCCTTAATCAAATCAACTCCGAAAATTTTACTTTCACCGAGCTCGGTCCAAAACAATGGTGTACGGCATTTACGACCGTACAAAGCCTCGTAAGGTGCCATCTTAATACTTGATTGAAAACTATTGTTGTAAGCGAATTCAATCAAAGGTAAATACCGTTCCCATGAACTACTGAACTCGAGGATGCAACATCTCAACATATCCTCAAGTATCTGAATTATCCGCTCGGATTGACCATCGGTTTGGGGGTGAAAAGCAGTGCTAAAATGCAGCTTGGTACCCAAAGCTTCTTGCAATTTCTTCCAAAATCATGAGGTAAATCTCGGATCTCTATCCGACACGATAGAAATAGGTACCCCGTGTAATCTCACAATCTGAGAAACATACAATTCGGCTAGTTTATCCAATGAAAAATCCGTACGCACGGGGATAAAGTGAGCCGACTTAGTCAGTCTATCAACAACAACCCAAATCGCATCCTTCTTACTTGTTGACAATGGCAGTCCGGACACAAAGTCCATTGTGACTCGATCCCATTTCCACTCGGGTATCATGATCGGCTGAAGTAATCCTGAAGGCACTTGATGTTCCGCTTTCACTTGTTGACATATTAAACATCTCGAAACAAAGTCGGAGATGTCTCGTTTCATACCATGCCACCAAAACCAACGTTTCAAATCGTTGTACATTTTCGTACTCCCCGGGTGAATTGACATTCGGCTACAATGGGCTTCGTTCAGAATCATCGAAATGAGTCCCGAATTCCTTGGAACACACAAACGACTTCTGAACCTCAAACAATCATCATCATCAATTTGAAACTCCGATTCCTTGTTCGGAACACACTCAGCCCGTTTTGCAACCAATTCATCATCGACTTTCTGAGCTTCACGAATTTGATGAGTCAATAATGGTTTGGCTTTTAATTCAGCTACTAACACATTGTCGGGTAGAACAGACAAATGCACATTCATCGCTCGTAAAGCAAACAATGACTTCCGACTTAAGGCGTCCGCAACCACATTAGCCTTTCCCGGGTGGTAATCAATGACAAGCTCGTAATCTTTCAACAACTCAAGCCAACGTCTTTGTCGCAGATTTAAGTCTCTTTGAGTCATCAAATATTTGAGACTTTTGTGATCCGAAAATACATGGCACTTTTCACCAAATAGGTAATGTCGCCATATTTTTAAAGCAAACACGATGGCAGCTAGTTCAAGATCATGGGTCGGATAATTTTTCTCATGTGGCTTTAATTGTCTCGACGCATAGGCCACCACTCGACCTTCTTGCATCAATACGCAGCCCAGCCCAAGTAGGGATGCGTCACTATAAATGACAAACTCTTTGCCTGATTCGGGTTGCACTAAAATTGGAGCTTCAGTCAAATAAGTTTTTAGTTGATCAAAACTTTTCTGACATTTCTCTGTCCATTCGAACTTAACATCCTTTTGAAGTAGCTTCGTCATTGGTGTGGCTATCATCGAGAAACCTTTGACAAATCGTCGGTAATAACCGGCGAGTCCCAAAAAGCTCCGAACTTCAGTAATATTTCTTGGGCCAACATTGAGGATATTACAACTGGCAACCCATCCAAGTCTGTAGACTCAACTCGGATTACTTCGTTATTTGTGCACCTCAAATCAATAGTCTTGCTTTTGCAATTCACAACCGCATCATGCACGGTCAACCAATCCAACCTGAGAATAACATCAAATTCATCAAACGGCAAAAGCATCAAGTCCGCCGGAAAACAGGAACCTCGAATCACTAGGGGACATTTCTTACACACTTTGTCGACAAGCACGTAACGACCCAAGGGATTTGACACCCGAATTACAAACTCAGTAGACTCAATAGGTAAAGTCTTACTGGATGCTAAGGTTTCACATATGTAAGAATGAGTAGAACCGGGGTCAATCAAAGCAATTACATTAGTATCAAAGAGAGTGAAAGTACCGGTAATAACATCAGGCGAAGAAGCATCCTCGCGGGCACGTATAGCATAAGCTCTAGCAGGCGCACGAGCCTCGGATCCGGTCGTAGCATCTCTAGATCCTCTCTGACCACCACTAGCATTGCCCGTATTTCTAGATGGTCTACCTCGAGCAGTGGTAGCACCCGATTTCCCGCTCTGATTTACATTCTGTTCAGACAACCTCAGGCAATCTTTGATGAAGTGGTCAACTGATCCACACTTGTAACAGGAGCGGTCATGGAATCTACAACTCCCCGAATGCCATTTACCGCAATATCGACATTCTGTTTTGTCTCGACGTTCATTCCCAACACTAGCGATCGAAGTGCCTCGGGTACCCACAGGGGGTCAATCACGATCTCGTCTAAAAAGGCCCGAAGTGCCTCTAGACCGGCCCACATCATCTCGAAATTTCTTCGATGCCTGTTGAAGAGACTTTCCTGAGGATCTTTTACGAAACTCCCCTGTTCCCACATCAACTTTTTGTTTTTCTTTTCTAAGCTCTTCGGCTTTACAAGCTCGCTCGACAAGTACTACGAACTCTCGTATTTCAAGAATGCCAACGAACATTTTTATATCTTCATTCAGCCCATCCTCGAAGCGTTTACACATGATAGCCTCGGACGAAACACATTCCCGAGCGTATCTACTAAGTCTAACAAATTTTCGCTCGTAATCAGTAACTGACATAGAACCTTGCTTAAGCTCAAGAAATTCCTTCCGTTTTTTATCAACAAATCTCTGACTGATATACTTTTTCCGAAACTCAGTTTGGAAAAACTCCCAAGTTACTTGCTCTCGAGGCACAACAGAAGTCAGAGTACTCCACCAATAGTAGGCAGAATCGCGTAACAAGGAGATAGTACACTTTAGGCATTCATCAGGTGTACAAGATAGCTCATCGAGTACCCGGATAGTGTTGTCCAACCAAAGTTCAGCTTGCTCGGCATCATCGCTATCCGTAGCCTTAAATTCAGTAGCCCCATGTTTTCGGATTCTGTCAACTGGGGGCTTATTTAACCTTATTTGGTCAGTTACCGGAGGTATTGTAGGTGCGGGGGTGGTATTTGTCGGGAATGGAGGTTGTGGAACAGCCGTATTAGTTCAAATGTATTGGTTGAACCAATCATTCATCACGCTATAGAAAGCTTGTCTAGCTTCATCATTCGGGTTACTAGCATTAGGTTGAGAGTCCGCCGGTGCTGTCCCTTGTGTGGGAGCAGGCGCTACACTCTCAAGATCATCAGCTACCTCTCGGTCGGGATCGGGATCCATTACTATAAATAAACACATTTGCAAATGTCAGAAATCACCACACTATCAAATAATCACATAAAATGGCATGTATAGCTAGACCCAACGCATTACGGTAGTCCTAGAATCGACTAAACCGTAGCTCTGATACCAATCAATTGTAACACCCCGAACCCGAGACCGTCACCGGAGTCGAACACGAGGTGTTAACAGACTTTTAAAAATTTTCCAGACACTGCCAATCTGCGTAATAGTCGCTTTAAAAATCATATCTTGAGTTTCACAAATCGAAAATCAGTTTCGTGATTTTTCCCTGAAACTAGACTCATATGCCCATCTACATATTTTTTTCTAGAATTTTTGGTCAGGCCAATTAGTACAGTTTATTAGTCAAAGTCTCCCATGTTACAGGGATCGACTACCCTGACCTTTGCGCATTACGACTTGGATATCTCCTTGTACAGGGCTCCAATACTGATGCCGTTTGTTTCTATAGAAACTAGACTCAGAGAGGAATCTATACATATATGGTATGACTCCTAATTATCTCTGGTTAATTTATGGTAAATTTTCAAAGTCGAAACAGGAGATCCAGAAACCGTTCTTGCCCTGTTTCACGAGAACTTTAATATATCTTAATATACTGTTCATCTGATTGTTTAGTTACTTTCATATGAAAATAGATTCATCAAGGTTCGATTACATAATTTATTCACTATTTAATTCCATTCCTACAAATTTTTGTGATTTTTCAAATCCACACCACTGCTGCTGTCAGCATCTGTTTTCAAGGTAAACTTTACCTATTTCGTGGTTACCATGGACCAACTAGGGTTTTGTCATACATAGGTCCACATATGATCATATTTAGCCATTCCAATGGCTGATCATTTGCCCAACACTTCCATTCCAAACCATAGTCACATCATGAAACCATATATACATACATAAACACAAATGGTCTAATGCCATACTCCACTTCTACAAGCCATTTTCGCATGGCTGTACACACATACATCACAAAAAGTGCTTAAAACAACAAGGGGTAGTCCTATACATGCCATATCCAGAGTTCAACTAAAAGAGTACCAAAAGAGCTTTGATAGTGTGGATGACTTCGACTTCGATGATCCCGAATCCGATAGCTAACGAACAAAATCTATAAAACAGAGAGCCAAAGCAACGGGGTAAGCATTTTAAAGCTTAGTAAGTTTCAAGTAATGAAATCGGCTTTGACTAAAGTATTACATTCACATAGCTAAATGAATCACTTTATTAATACACATTCTCATAATCATGCTTACTTCACAATTCGTCAACATATATACACACACAAGGTATCAACCCATATAAAAGCCCAAAAGTTCGTTAGTCGATTGAACAATACTACTTAAAACGAATCGACTTTTCCGAATCACATGCAAACATACCTTATCGTTTGGGTTTGTTGAGCGTATTAATTGAATTAATTACAGCACAAAACGCTCACATTCATACCCAAGTTTCTTCGGAATTTAGCCGGATATTACCACAAGCACAATTGCCTTCGGGTCTTAACCCGGGCATAGCAACTCGCACGAATGCCTTCGGGTCTTAGCCCGGATATATCAACTTGCACAATTGCCTTCGGGTCTTAGCCCGGATATATATCAACTCGCACAATTGCCTTCGGGTCTTAGCCCGGATATATATCAACTCGCACAAATGCCTGCGGGTCTTAGCCCGGATATATCAACTCGCACAAATGCCTGCGGGTCTTAGCCCGGATAAAATCACTAGCACAATTGCCTTCGGGACTTAGCCCGGAAAAATTCAAATGCTCATGCACATATATATCAACAATCATGACACATCCATATTTCACTTTCATTACTAAGGCTCAAACACAAAGCATTTATTAAACCTTTCCAATTTCGGCTCAATAGCCACACACAAAGAGCATGATTTCAATTGGCTTTATAACATAGTCTCTATGCACATTTGACTATCCATCATAGGATGACTAATCATTTCAATATAATTCAAGTAGGGTCATTACTCAAAGACTTACCTCGGATGTTGTCGAACGACTTCAATGGCTATTCAATTACTTTTTCCTTCCCTTTATCGGATTTAGTTCCCCTTTGCTCTTGAGCTTAAGTTAAACAAATTTTAAAATAGTCATTAATCGACTATTCAAGTATTACTTTCAGAATAATATATAAATTGATTCGACTTTCACACACATAGATTATAGTAAGCTTTATAAAAATCAATAAATAATTCATTAGCAAATTTTCATTAATGTTTACAACAAAATCACATATTCACTACGAGCTGTTTTCCCTGAGCAGCAGTCACTAAATTATTTATAACTGGAGCTACAAAACTCCAAATCACTTGCCGTTAATTTTCCCTGAATATAGACTCGTATATCTTCCATCCATAAAATTTTCAGAATTTTAGGCTTGGCCAATCAATACCAGATTTTTCTTAAAGTTTCCCCTGTTTCACTGTTTGACTAATCTGACCACTCTTCACTACGAATCAAATTTCTCATTTTACAGAATTCAAAATGTGTTGTATTTGATTTCATTTGAAACTAGACTCATTAAGGAGTTTAAGCATATAAATTTTATCTTATAATAATTTTTGTACAATTAATAATGATTTCCTAAAAACAGAACAGGGAATCTAGTAGTCATTTTGACTCAGCCCCACAATACTTCAAATATCTCAAGATCGGTAACTCTTTAGTTCTTATAGTTTCTTTTGTAAGAAAATAGACTCTTCAAGCTTTAATGACATAATTTACTCAGCTTCTAATTCAACTCCTAAAAATTATGGCGATTTTCCAAAATCACCTTACTGCTGCTGTCCCCAAGCAGATTATTACCAAATCAAATACTAACATTTGCATTTCACCTTAATAGCTAGCTTAGCAAACCTTAATTTAACATATAATTCACACATATCACATTCCAAGCATTCACTCTATTCTATCACTTAAGGTACAAACATTACTCAATAACTTCCTAATTCAAGTACACATTCGGCCCTGGTACATAATAAGGTAGTCGATTCCTTTCCCTTTAACACCCATTGCTCACATATGATTATTTGTATAGCTCAAACACTCATCTATCTTTATCATGAAACAACAAAATTTACCATTGTCAAATACCATAGCCGAATGTCATTAAACCTAAACCACCATGAAAATTTTACTTATCACCTCATACCTTATTATCAAATTGAACTAATTATGCTTATAAAAATAATATCAAAACCGAAACCTTTTGATAATTAAGCCTCTAATTATTTATTACAATTACCCAAACAAAATTTTCTCACATTTAACACTTATATACCAATCAATTGTTGAAGACAAACAAAATCTCATTTCCTCCCTTGACAACCACAACCGAAAGCTCAAACCAACATCTAAAATTCCAAGTTTTCAAATGGGCTAATATGGAACTAGCTAATTGACTTAAACTAAACTTAAAATTTCAAAAACTAACAAAATTTTTACTAACCTTCTCAAGCTTCAAGTGACCGAATGTTTCCCTCCTATCTTCCTCTTTACAATCGGCCAAGAAGAACCAAGGATATAAGCTTTGTTTTCATTACCTTTCTTTTTTTTTATTCTTTCTTTTATTCATTATAACTCCAATAACCCAATTTCTTATTATAATATCAAATTCAACAAATATATTGCCCATCATCAATCCATCTTGGCCGGCCACTATAAGGGAATTGGGCAATTTGACATGCAAGTCCACCCTTGTGTTGACATGCACTAATAAGCCCTTTAAAATTAGCTTATCATATTTCACCATGTCTCATGTTGATCCATATTTAATAATTCCTCATGCAATTGGCAAAATTAGGGAATGAAACTTCCACATATGCATGTACACACACATAATAAACATAGAACATAGCAATTAATTATTTTTATAACTCGGTTTTGTGGTCCTGAAACCACTTCCCGACTAGGGTCAATTTTGGGCTGTCACATAGGCTGTGTGCCTCACACGGTCTTAGACTCGCCCATGTGTCTAAGCCGTGGCAAAACTGGTCATAGCTACTGACTTCATCACATGGCTACAAGACACTCCCGTGTGTCTTGGCCGTAGTCACGTCTGACCTGGGCCACACGGCTAGCCACACACCCGTATACGTTGACCGTGTTCATGCCTGACGTACAATTGTAGGGTACCGCAGGGACACACGACCATGCAACATAGCCGTGCATCGCACACAGTAGAGGCACATGCCCGTGTCTCTGCCCGTGTGGACAAAAATAGGCCATTTGAATAGCCAATTTGCCACCCCAAATTTGGGTCAACCTACAAGCAAAGAAACAAGCATATATGCATCACCATTTCAGTCAATTTTATGCCAAAACATTCATCATTTATATCATAACAATATCAACCATTTTCCTACTTATAAACCTTTCCAATTCATGGCAACATAAGATAAGATCATACCAAAACATTTCCTTCCATACATCATTTGATCTCAAACTAAACTTACCAAAACTTACCTACAATAACATACCACAATTGCATATTAACATCACATACCATAAGCCATTATCAATTATGAGTTTAAACACCAACTAGCCAAATCACATGGCTAAGTATATACATCACATAAACAAAGTAAGCTTTCAAAAGCTTAGTAAGCTCGTACCAAAAACATCAACACATAAGTACTTATATATTCTCAACTCATTCATCAAGTCCATACCAACATCATCCATATGTTTATACCAAATTCAATAAACTTTTTATACGTTATACCATCTACCACATAGGTATTATACTTACCTAAACGTTCCCGTATTCGTTCGTTTTCATTTTCACCTCTTGTTTGGATATTTTAAATTTTTTTGAAGATCACCAATGCTTTAATCATCCGCACACTTAGTGCTTTTAAGGTTAGCCGAAGCTATAATAATTTCACACACTTAGTGGCATCTGAATTAATCGAATCTATTTCGGTATCGCACACTTAGTGCCTCATATATCCGAAGCTAGTTTAAATCACACATTTAGAGCCGAATACCCTTGGTTTATCAACTTGTTCATCCAAATCAAATATATATACAATCTAGGTATAATCAAAACAGAAAAATATACTTATAACATCATGTTTTACGTACGAGCTTACCTCGTACTCCAAATTGTCGACTCGAACTGTTTACTCTACAATCTTCGACTTCCCTCGGTCTAAGTCTGAATTCCTATTTTCTTGATCTATATTTATTAAAAATTAACCCTTTTATTCACTAAATCATTAAAAACAATTCATAAACATATATTTAGGGAATTTTTCAAATTAGCCCTCACATTTTAACATTTCGACACTTTAGTCCCTAATTCACAAAATCACAAAATACACATAATTTGCTTGTACACAAGCTTAGCCGAATTTTCATAGCTTTTATATAAGTCCACACATTTCATTTATTTCACATTTTAGTCCCTCAAATTAACATTTTCACAATTTAGCCCATTTTACTCAAAATCACCAAAAATTCAAAGACAACATATGTTAACACAAAACATATCTTTCATAATTCATCAGCTAACAACAAAAAGCTCATAGTTTCATCAATGGCATATCTCAAAATCATCAAAAAATTCAAAAATTGAGACATAGGCTAGATAGTACTCGATGTAATGATTACTAAAACATAGAAATTATCAAAAATCAAACAAAACTTATACTTTAATCAAGGAATCAAATGGCAGAACCCTAGGTGTTCTTTTTCTTTTATTTTCTTTGCTATTTTCGGCTATGGAACATGAATAAGAGCCAATTTCATGCTTTGGTTTTTTTAAACATATATTAATTCATCAATTACCATTTTGCCTTTAGCTTTGTAACATTTAATACATTAATAACAAGGCCATTAATGTCCACTCATAAGTTCAATGGTCAAATAACAACATAAGGACCTATCATTTAATAAGCCAAGTCAAATAGGCACTTTTAGCAAACAGCAGGCAACTTTTACTTTTTACGTGATTAGGTCTTTTTATCAAATTAGGCACACAAATAACTAAATTTTTATACGAAACTTTCACACATGCTAATTCACATATCATAAGCATGGAAAATAATATTTAAACATTTTTTTGACTCAGATTTGTGGTCTTGAAACCACTATTTGAATAGGGTCTAAACCAGACTGTTACAATTCTCCCCCTTAGAAATTTTCGTCCCTGAAAATCTTACCATTGAACAGATTCAGATATTGCTCTCTCATAGAATCTTCAGGCTCCCACGTGGCCTCTTTAATACCGTGTCATGCCACATCACTTTAACTAATGGAATTTTCTTATTTCGCAGCTCTTTAACCACGCGAGTTAAAATATGGATTGGCTTTTCTTCGTAAGTCATATTAGACTGAATCTCTATCTCAAACGGAGGAAACACATGTGAAGGATCAGATCTGTATCGTCGAAGCATTGACACATGAAACAAATTATGAATCTTTTCTAACTCTGGTGGCAATAACAATCTATAAGCTACCGGCCCAATACGCTCGATAATCTCATATGGCCCGATGAACCTCGGACTCAATTTGCCTTTTCTACCAAACCGAAGCATTTTTTTCCATGGAGACACTTTCAAAAACACTTTATTGCTGATCTCAAACTTAATGTCTTTTCTTTTCAAATTCGCATATGATTTCTGATGATCGAAAGCTGCTTTCAAACTATCTCGGATCACTTTCACTTTCTGTTTAGTTTCTTTTATCAAATCAACCCCGTGAATCTTATTTTTGCTGATTTCAATCCAATACAAAGGTGTACGACATTTGCGACCAGATAAAGCTTCGTAGGGTGCCATTTTAATGCTTGACTGAAAACTGTTACTATAAGCGAATTCAATGAAGGAATCTTCACAACCCTTTCTCACAATACTTAAAGCTTTCATTGAAGATATTATAGCAGGCAATCCATTCAAATCACTAGATTCAATTCTGACTATTTCGTCATTCTTGCATTTTAAATTAAAAGATTTCTATTTGCAGTTCACCATAGCGTCATGCAAAGTTAACCAATCCATACCCCAGATTACATCAAATTCATCAAAAGGTAACAACATCAGATTAGCCGAAAAACAAATGTCTCGAAGCATTAACGGACAATTATTGCATGCTTTATCAACTAGAACCTATCTGCCTTGGGGGTTCAAAACTCTAATTACAATTTCAGTAGACTCTACAGGCAAAGTCTTACTGTTCACTAAGTTCATGCATATATACGAATGTGTCGGTCCAGGATCTACCAAAGTAATCACATAAGTTTCATAGAGAGTAAATGTACCCGTAATTACATCTGACGATGATGCTTCCTCACAAGCTCGGATAGCACAGGCTCTGACAGATGCATGAGCCTCAGATCTAATAGCTGTGTCCTTTATTCCTCATTGACTACCGCTTATATTTCCCGAATTTCTGGAAGGTCTACTTCGAAAAGCAATACCACTCTCTTCGGATTCTGAACATTACCTTTTTCAGCTAAATCAGGGCAATCTTTCATAAAATGATTTCTTGAACCAAAACTATAACAAGCTCGGTTATTACTTTTTCCCCAAAATTCTCTAAAATGTCGTCTTCCACATTGATCACTCTCAGGCTTTTCATTCTTTGCATTATCAACACTGACAACAGACGTAGCTAAATATTTGAAATTCGATTGTGATCTAACATGATCTCTATTCGAATGTCCCACACTAGTCTTTGAACGACTACTATCATCTCTAAACTTCTTTGATCCAAATTGAAATGATTTGCCCGATGATCTCTTTCGTACCTCTCTAGCTTCAAAATCAGCTTTTCTTTTCTCTTTCTCAAGATCTTAAGCTTTACATGCTCGTTCCACTAGTACAATGAATTCTTTGATTTTTAGAGTCCCGACTAACAAATATCCTCATTCAAACCATCTTCAAATCTTTTGCACATTATTGCTTTTGAAGATACACATTCTCAGGCATACTGACTCAGCCTCACAAATTCCCGCTCGTATTCTGTGACAGACATACCGCCTTGTTTGAGCTCGAGAAACTCTTTGCGTTTCGGATTAATGAATCTTTGAATGATATATTTCTTTCAGAATTCAGTTTGAATGAAATCCCAAGTAACCCGTTCACTCGAAACCAAAGATGTCAAAGTCATCCACCAATGGTACACTGTATCTCTCAAAAGGGAAACAACACATTTAATGCATTCTTTTAGACTCAAAGACAATTCATCAAACACTCTTATCATATTCTCTAACTAGAACTCGGCTTTTTTAGCATCATCGCTCGTTGTAGCTCGAAACTCTTCAGTACCATATTTTCTAATCTTATTGACTGGTGGTCTAATTAACTGAACCTGATTCACTGGTGGCATAACAGAAGCTTAAGGAGAATTAACTCGGGGCGGAGGTTGTTGAACAGCCAGATTGGTTCTGATATATTGGGTGAACCAATCATTCATCATCTGATAGAAGGCTTGTTTAGCCTCATCATCACAGCTACTCGTAGCCGGTTGAGAATTAGCTTGCACCATCCCTTACACGGGAGCAGGCGCATTGCTTTTAACATCATCTGCTACAGCTATTTTGGGATCTATTTGTTGTATAAAAGCACATTTCAATGTCAGGATTCATCACACTATCGCAGTTCATAAATATTGAATGTATAGCTAGACTCACAAACATTATGGTAGTCTGAAAACCGAATAAACGATAGCTTTGATACCAATTAAAATGTAACACCCCTAACCCATAATCGTCACCAGAATAGGTTAAGAGGCATTAACGGGCTCATAATATAGATCAGAACCATCAAATATCAAATATCCTATCATTTCAATAAACATAGATAATTCATATTCAACGTGAAATTTAAAAGATCGTACGAAGTCTACAACATGCTTTCAGGATCAATTCAATAACATATGAAAGTGTCAGAACTTATATAAATTTTCAACTTTTAAAAGGTCACATGCCCGGGAGAACAGGCCGTGTATGTCACACGGTCTTAGACACACCCATGTGTCTAAGTCATGGCAAAATAGGGCATAGCTACTGACTTGATCACATGGCTACAAGACGAGCTCGTGTGTATTGGCCGTGGTCGAGTCTGACTTGGGCCACACGGCTAGCCACACGCCCATGTGCGTTGACTGTGTTCGGGCCTTACTTACAATTGTAGAGTACCCTAGGGGACACACAACCGTGCAACATAGCCATATGTCGTGCACGGTTAAGACACACGCCCGTGTCTCGGCCTGTGTGGACAAAAATAGGCCATTTGAATAGCCAATTTACCACCCCAAATTTGGCTCAACCTACAAGCAAACAAACAAGCATATATGCATCACCATTTCAGCCAATTTTATGCCAAAACATTCATCATTTATATCATAACAATATCAACCATTTTCCTACTTATAAACCTCACTAATTCATGCCAACTTAAGTTAAGATCATACCAAAACATTTCCTTCTATACATCATTCAATCTCAAACTAAGCTTACCAAAACTTACCTAATATAACTTACCACAATTGCATATTAACATCACATACCATAAGCCATTATCAATTATGAGTTTAAACACCAACTAGCCAAATCACATGGCTAATTATATACATCACAAAACATGATCCCAGAACCACTAGCCTATACATGCCATACTTTAAAAAATATACATTTTCAAAATTACCAAAACGAGGTTCGATAGTGTGGTGATGATCCTTGACGATACCTGAGCTTGCAGTAGCGTCGATATCTATAAAACAATGCAAGCATAAACAAAGTAAGCTTTCAAAAGCTTAGTAAGCTCGTACCACAGACATCAACAGTACATAAAATATGAAACATCAACACATAAGTACTTATATATTCACAACTCATTCATCAAGTCCATACCAACATCATCCATATGTTTATACCAAATTCAATAAACTTTTTATACGTTATACCATCTACCACATAGGTGTTATACTTACCTGAACATTCCCGTATTGGTTCGTTTTCATTCTCACCTCTTGTTTGGATATTTTAAAATTTTCTGAAGATCACCAATGCTTTAATAATCTGCACACTTTGTACTTTTAAGGTTAGCCGAAGCTATAATAATTTCGCACACTTAGTGCCGAATACCTTTAGTTTATCAACTTTTTCATCCAAATCAAATATATATACAATCTAGGTATAATTAAAATATCAAAATATACTTATAACATCATGTTTTACGTACTAACTTACCTCGTACTCTGAATTGTCGACTCGGATTGTTTACTCTACAATCTTCGACTTCCCTCGGTCTAAGTCTGAATTCCCCTTTTCTTGATTTATATGTATTAAAAATTAACCCTTTTATTCACTAAATCATTCAAAACAATCCATAGACACATATTTAGGGCATTTTGCAAACTAGCCCTCACATTTTTACATTTTGACACTTTAGTCCCTAATTCACAAAATCACAAAATACATATAATTTGCTTGTACACAAGCTTAGCCAAATTTTTATAGCTCTCATATTAGTCCACACATTTCATTTATTTCACATTTTAGTCCCTCAAAACAACATTTTCACAATTTAGCCCATTTTACTCAAAATCACCAAAAATTCAAACACAACAAATGTTAACACAAAACATATCTTTCATAATTCATCGATTAACATAAACAATCTCATAGTTTCATCAATGGCATATCTCAAAATCATCAACAAATTCAAAAATTGAGACATGGGCTAGATAGTACTCAAAGCAACAATTTCAAATATGTAGAAATTATCAAAAACCGAACAAAACTCATACCTTAATCAAGAGGTTTCCAATCCAGAATAGCTGAAATTTTGCTCGGATCAACTTGGATACTAGATGCTGATACAATATGACCCAGGAAACCAACTTCTTGTAACCAGAACTCTCATTTACTGAATTTCGCATACAACTGCTTATCTTGCAAAATCTGTAGCACTAATCTCAAATGCTCGGCATGTTTGGATTGATCACGTGAATAAATTAATATGTCATCAATAAATACAACAACAAATTGATCTAAATACGGTCTGAAAATTCTATTCATCAAATCCATAAAGATAATAGGTGCATTAGTCAATCCGAAAGGCATAACTAAGAATTCATAGTGGCCGTACCTCGTTCTGAAAGCAGTTTTTGGAATATCTGAGTCTTTCATTCGTAATTGATAATAGCCTAATCTCAAATCTATTTTCGAAAACACAGCAGTGCCTTTCAATTGATCAAAGAAATCATCAATTCGAGGTAGAGGATATTTATTCTTGATAGTCACTTTATTCAACTGATGATAATCGATACACATTCTCATCGTACCATCTTTCTTTGTCACAAATAGAACCTGAGAACCCCAAGTGAGAAACTCGGTCTGGCAAATCCTCTATCGGTCAACTCTTGCAACTGAGACTTTAATTCTTTTAACTCAGTTGGAGCCACTCTGTACAGAGCTATTAAAATCGGAGTAGTACTAGGTACCAATTCAATACCAAATTCTACCTCTCTAACTGGAGGTAATTCTGGAAGTTCTTCAGGAAATACATCAGGGAACTTACACACAACCGGCATTGATTCAACTTTCTTTTCTGACACTTCCAAATCAATCACATATGCAAAATAAGCTTCATAACCCTTTCTCAAAATACTTAAAGCTTTCATCGAAGATATTACAGCAGTGAATCCATTCAAATCACTAGATTCAATTCTAACTATTTCATCATTCTTGCATCTCAAATCAATAGTTTTCCGTTTGTAGTTCACCACAGCATCATGCAAAGTTAACCAATCCATACCCATAATTACATCACATTTATCAAAACGTAACAACATCAGATTAGCCGAAAAAAATGTCTCGAAGCATTAACGGACAATTCTTGCATACTTTATCAACCATAACACATCTGCCTTGGGGGTTCGAAACTTTAATTACAAATTTAGTTTTCCTCTTTGACTACCGCTTATATTTCTTGAATATTTGAGAGGTCTACTATGAGGAGCAATACCACTCGGCCTCGGATTCTGAACATGATCTTTTTCAGCTAAATCTGGGCAATCTTTTATAAAATGATTTCTTGAGCCACAACTATAACGAGCTCGGTTATTAGCTTTTGCCTAACATTCTCTGAAATGTCGTCTTCCATATTATTCACACTCAGGCTTTTCATTCATTGCATTATCAACACTGACAAAAGACGTAGCTGAAGATTAGAAATTCAATTACGATCTAACACGATCTCTATTCGAATGTCCCACACTAGTCTTTGAACGACTGCTATCATCTCTAAACTTCTTTGTTTCGGATTGAAATGATTTGGCCGATGATCACTTTAGTACCTCTTTAGCTTCAAAATCAATTTTTTTTCTCTTTCCCAAGATCTTAAGCTTTACATGCTCGTTCCACTAGTACAATGAATTCTTTGATTTCTAGAATCCTGACTAACAAATGAATATCCTCATTCAAACCATTTTCAAATATTTTGCACATTATTGCTTCTGAAGATACACATTCTAGGGCATACTAACTCAACCTAAAAAATTCCCATTCGAAATCTGTGATAGACATACTGTCTTGTTTAAGCTCGAGAAACTCTTTGCGTTTCTAATCAATGAATATTTGACTGATATACTTCTTCCAGAATTTATTTTGAAAGAAATCCCAAGAAACCCATTCACTCGAAACCACAGATGTCAAAGTCTTCCACCAATGGTACGCCGTATCGCTCAAAAGGGAAACAACATATTTAATGTATTCTTTTGGACTCAAAGACAATTCATCAAACACTCTTATCATATTCTTTAACCAGAACTCAACTTTTTCAGCATCATCGTTCGTTGTAGCTCCGAATTCTTTAGCACCATATTTCCTAATCTTATCAACTGGAGGTCTAATTAACTGAACCTAATTCACTGGTGGCATAACTGGGGCTTGAGGTGGATTAACCTGGAGTGGAGGTTGTTGTATAGCCGGATTGGTTCTAATATATTGGGTGAACCAATTATTCATTATCTGATAGAAGGCTTGTTTAACCTCACCATAACGGCTACTCGTAGCCGGTTGAGAATCAACTTGCACCGTCCCTTGCGATGGAGTAGGCGCATTGCTTTTAACATCATCTGTTACGGCTCTTTTGGGATCCATTTGCTATATAAAATCACATTTCAATGTCAGGATTCATCACACTATCGCAGTTCATAAATATAGCATGTATAGCTAGACTCACAAACATTATGCTAGCCCGAGAACTGACTAAACTATAGCTCTGATACCAATTAAAATGTAACACCCCTAATTCGTAATCGTCACCAAAATAGGTTAACAGGCATTACCGGACTCATAACACAGATCAGAAGCATCAAATATCAAATATCCTATCATTTCAATAAACATAGATAATTCATATTCAACGTGAAATTTAAAAGATCGTATGAAATCTAAAACATGCTATCAATTCGATAACATATGAAAGTTTCAGAACTTATAAAAATTTTCAACTTTTAAAAGGTCACATGCCCATGTGACCAAGCCGTGTGCCTCACACGGTCTTAGACACGCCCATGTGTCTAAGCTGTGGCAAAATAGGGCATAGCTACTGACTTGATCACACGGCTACAAGACATGCCCGTGTGTCTTGGCCGTGGTTGAGTCTTACTTGGGCCACACGGCTAACCACACATCTGTGTACGTTTACTATTTTTGAGCTTTACTTACAATTGTAGGGTACCCCAGGGGACACACGACCATACAACATAGTCGTGTGTCATACACGGATGAGACACACGCCTGTGTCTCCACCCGCGTGGACAAAAATAGGCCATTTGAATAGCTTATTTTCCACCCCAAATTTGGGTCAACCTACAGGAAAAGAAACAAGCATATACGCATCACCATTTCAGCCAATTTTATGCCAAAACATTCATCATTTATATCATAACAATATCAACCATTTTCCTACTTATAATCCTTTCCAATTCATGCCAACATAAGATAAGATCATACCAAAGCATTTCTTGCCATACATCATTCAATCTCAAACTAAACTTACCAAAACTTACCTACAATAACATACCACAATTGCATATTAACATCACATACCATAAGCCATTATCAATTATGAGTTTAAACACCAACTAGCCAAATCACATGGCTAAGTATATACATAACAAAACATGACCCCACAACCACTAGCCTATGCATGCCATACTTTAAAAGATATACATTTTCAAAAGTACCAAAATGAGGTTCGATTGTGTGGTGACGATCCTTGACGATCCCTGAGCTTGCAGTAGCCTCGATATCTATAAAACAATGCAAACATACACAAAGTAAGCTTTCAAAGTAAGGGTTTATGGTGTGAGAAAAAAAGGCCCAAGAGTAAATTTAATTCGAGGCAATTCTTGAATTTTAATTTTGGGAGAGAGGGTTCTGACGATATGGGTTTTTAAAGTTGAGGTGGTAAAATAGGACACAAATAAGGCCTTGGTAAAGTGGCAAGGTGACGCCACTAAGTTCCTAAAAAAATGGCATCTGGGAAGGAATTAAAGGTCCAGGGTTCAAGTTGCAAGGTAGGCATATTGTTATTTTTTTTAGGCATGTGCTGGGCATGTGATCACTTAAGTGAATTTCGATAAGGGCCTTAGGGAGGTTGGGCCGATTGTTTTAGTTGATATTAGGGTTAGGTTCTTTTCTTTTTCTGTCTTGGAGAATTAAGGTTAGCCACCTGAAAGCTTTCATTGTCATTCATCCTTTCTGAGTTCTCACAAAAGCCGAAAACGTAAATTCCTTCTCCTTGGTGCCGATTTCTTCTTCCTCTCTTTTTTCTCCATTTTCTTTCTTCCTTTTTGCTTTTTCTTCTAGACGAAACCTCTTGATCACCTTACTCACCTCCTCTGTCAATCCCATCCTCCACAAAACCTCCATAGCCGATTGCCATAAAAGCCGAAATCCTGAAAATTCACTTCTTGTGCCGATTTCTCTAAGCCAAAATCCTTTAGTTATTTTTGTTCTTTTTGATCAACTTTCATCTTCTCTAAACCCTTAGTATCTGTCGGGAACATTACTTCAAAGCTATAGCCTCAAATCGTCATCTCCTTCATCACTTCAAAAGCCGAAATACCATAGATTTAGGGACTTATAGCCGAAACTTCAGATCTCCTGGATTTGAGTTCTACTATCATTTGAAGGATAGATCTGCATCAGATATACGTAAAAATCAAAGAGGAATAAGTGGTAAGTGCTCCTCACCTCAGATCTAGTCTTATTTTACAATTTAGAAAAGCCGAAGTCCCTAAAATCTAGGGAGGCTGTCGATTTGGGCATAGGGCTTTAAGGGTCTTTAATCGACGATTTCTTTCGGTGATTAGTGTCTTCTAGAGGTTTGATCGAAGGCTTGGATCTTTGGAGCAACTAGACTTGGACCTAGTCATTGGCTTTTGGCAAAAAGGTAAGATTCTAAAGGCTTTAGGGGCATGGTTCGAATATGGGTAGGTGAATATTGGGATTGGTTGTTGTGGGTTGCAATCTAAGAATTGTGGTAATAAATTGTAGGACATCGTAAGGGATCTCAGTAGCAGTCGTCGCGAAACAGGTGCGTATCGAACACCCTTTCATAGTTCAATTCGACAAAAGCCGAAATGCTGAAATTTCGGCATTTCGTGGGCTTGTGAGTGTGCGAGTGCTCACAAGACATTTAGAAATTATTAGATCTAAAATCGTAAAGTGGTAAGTTAGTCGTGTGTGAAATTTTGTGCACTTCAGTAGTTGGGCCTCGACAGGATAAAATTGGGCCCAATGGGCTTACGGGCCCATACCGGTAAATAATAAAGAAATAATAAAAATATGTATAATATAAAAAAAGGAAATAAGTATGTTCTGTTAGAATGTAGAATCGAAACTGCTTAAATCAGTAAACTAGTCATAAAACTTGAGTTAAATGGGCTTAAATTGCTAATGGACACTGTAGGGCCATTAGGGGTTTTAGGGCCCAATGGCTAAAATTGTGAAATTGAGACAAATAAATTATTGCGATGTCAAATGGGCTAGTAAGGACAGTAACATTCGTGAGAACCCTTAAAACTGATAAAATTACTGAAATACCTTTATAGGTGGAAAATTTCAGATTTACCCCTAGGAGCAAAATTACTGATATACCCCTAGGGTTAAGGTTAACTTGAATGCATGTTTGACTGTTACTATTTACTGCATGCAATGTTATTATTATCTGATAAGGTTGACCTAAATGCATGTTTGACTGTTACTATTTACTGCATGCCATGTTATTATTATCTGATGCATGAGACTGGGTTATTGATGGAGGAAGTACTGAAAGTGGCTTGACCACGTACTGAAGGCTTTGCCTCAACTTACTAATATGTGAGCAGTAATGCTGTAACTGTGGAGTGTAGGGCTGGGTGGGTTGAGCTATTCCCCACATGGAGTGTAGGGCTGGTACGGGTGGAGTGTAGCGGTTGGTTATAGGCTGGGTTGGGCTTGCATACACGAATATGTTTGTTCTGTTCTGGAATGGGCCTATAGGCCATACTGTTATCTGAAAAGGGGCTAAGGCCCAGTTTACTGTATTCTAAAAAGGGCTTCGGCCCAGTACCCCCTGTTATCTGAATAGGGCTTTGGCCCAATGGGCTTGAGCTGACTTGGGCTTTGGATGGGTTTTCCATACATACTGAGTTTTCCAAACTCACCCCCTTTCTCTTCCATCCTTGCAGGTGAGCCCTAGTTGGTGGACTTGGAGCTGGGCGGGATTCAGAGTGGCCACGAAGATTAAATTTCTGGTTTTTAAAGAAGTTTCAATTAGCTTCCTTTTAAATTTTGCATTTATTTTTGATTATTTCTATTTTGGTTATAGTTGTAATAAGGCCGCTTTATTATTTTTATTTTGGGTTTTTAAATTACTTAAATCATTTTCAACTTGAGATTCACATCACTTAAATTGATTCCTTAAAATTGGTTAGCTCTAGGGCGCGTTTTATAAAAATTACTTATTTTCAAAATATCACGATAACCGAGAAAAGCTTCCGCAACGTAAATGTTTTCAAAGGAAATAAATATTTTAAATAGACTTAAACTTAATTTGTTGTTCGTGGGCAAGTAATAAGCTTAAAGTGTGGCAATGGATGTGTGCACGTCTAGGATTGGATCATGGAAGAGCTAGGTACTTAAGCAGTTAAATTGACTCACCTCCTCTCTTCTTGAATCCTTTCTGGTGCACAGCTTCCATTCACTTTAATTTAAAATGAAAATATTCTTTAAACACTAAGAAAGATTTTAGATAAAACATGACTTCTCTAATAACGCTTCAATGAGACACGCTAGATTCAGTCGAACGTCTAGGTCGGGTTTGGGGTGTTACACTTAGTGGTATCAGAGCCCGGTTACAACAACTCGGTTGTGGATCAGGGTCTGAAAAGTTTTTCGATAAACTTTGCTAAACTTAGGCCCAAGAAGGGTATTTTGGAAACGGTTTTGGAAAGTTCTTTTCAAAGATATTTTACAAGGTATACATGTTTTAAGGTTCAATTTTAAAATGGTTTAAGTTTTTTTGGGTTTCTGAAATTTGATAACCGAAGAAGTGGCACACTAAATCCCCGGCACCATGTCTATAAGTATTTTTATTCTGTACTGTACTAAAATATTGTTATACTACTATAGTTAGTATTGAGACCCTACTATGATTCTGTAGTTAGGGTAATACTGAAACTGTAGAAACTGAGACAGTAGGGAAAACTGAAAACTTTAGAAGACTGAGACTGTAGCTAGGATACGATACTGCGAAAACAAGAACTTTGAAATACTATTTATGCATATGACATCTGTATAAATACTAAAATTTTTGAATCGAGATCTTGGTAGTTATTGTTATGCATGCTAATAATGTAGAGTGTTGATATGGATTCTGAGGGTAAGCAAAGTCTGCCAACTTTGGGTAGCAGTAACTCAGAGCTTGGTACTGAGGTACTGGCCGAGTTAGTAAGGAAAGTGGTAGAGGAAGTATTGGATACCGAAATTAAAGAAATTAGGGAAACGCTTCAAGTAGGGTGCTTAGAGTGTAAGAAAAGGAAGGATCCTAGTTCTCAGATAATAGAACCTCGTTCTGTGAAACATGTTAAGACACGACCAAACTTTCTGACCTGCAAGAACTGCAACAGGCGTCATCCGGGTGAGTGCCATTGGAAGACAGGAGCATGCTTTAGATGCGGGTCATGGGAACATCTCCAAGCTTATTCTAATTAGGAGTGCGTGATGTTTGGGTACGAATTGTATACGTGTATGATAAAGTGTTTATTTATTTAGGTAATTAGATGTTCTGGTTCATATTAAAATTATTTAGATCAGAGTGCCCAACGGTAGCGTAGTAGCATAGTGTTACATGATTATTTTAGTTTTGGAAATTTCGAGGAAGAAATTTCTTTAAGGGGAGTAGAGTTGTAACGCCCCGATTTTTGGGCCTGGAAGTATTAGGCCTTGAGTCTAGGTTCGGGTGGAAAATGGATCGAATAATTTGGATGTTAATATTATTTCGTATGTTTATTTTAGTAATTAAATAAATTACGAAGGGTTTATGGTGTGAGAAAAAAAGGCCCAAGAGTAAATTTAATCTGAGGCAATTCCTGAATTTTAATTTTAGGAGAGAGGGTTCGGCGATATGGGCTTTTAAAGTTGAGGTGGTAAAATAGGACACAAATAAGGCATTGGTAAAGTGGCAAGGTGGCCCCACTAAGCTCCTAAAAAAATGACGTCTGGGAAGGAATTAAAGGTCCAGGGTTCAAGTTGCAAGGTAGGCATATTGTTATTTTTTTCGGCATGTGCAGGGCATGTGATCACTTAAGTGAATTTCGGCAAGGGCCTTAGGAAGGTTGGGCCGATTGTTTTAGTTGATATTAGGGCTAGGTTCTTTTCTTTTTTTGTCTTGGAGAACTATGGTTAGCGACCTGAAAGCTTTCATTGTCATTCATCCTTTCTGAGTTCTCACAAAAGCCGAAAACACAAATTCCTTCTCCTTGGCACCGATTTCTTCTTCCTCTCTTTTTCCTCCATTTTCTTTCTTCCTTTTTGCTTTTTCTTCAAGTCGAAACCTCCTGATCACCTTACTCACCTCCTCTGTCAATCCCATCCTTCACAAAACCTCCATAGCCGATTGCCATAAAAGCCGAAATCCCGAAAACTCACTTCTTGTGCCAATTTCTCCAAGCCAAAATCCTTTAGTTATTTTTGTTCTTTTTGATCAACTTTCATCTTCTCCAAACCCTTAGTATGAGTTGACAACATTACTTCAAATTTATAGCCTCAAATCGTCATCTTCTTCATCACTTAAAAAGCCGAAATACCATAGATTTAGGGACTTATAGCCGAAACTTCAGATCTCCTGGATTCGAGTTCTACTATTGTTTGGAGGATAGATCTACATCAGATCTGCATAGAAATAAAAGAGGAATAAGTGGTAAGTGCTCGTCACCTCAGATCTAGTCTTATTTTACAATTTAGAAAAGCCGAAGTCCCTAAAATCTAGGGAGGCTGTCGATCTGGACATAGGGCTTTAAGGGTCTTTAACCGACGATTTATTTGGTGATTAGTGTCTTCTAGAGGTTTGATCAAAGGCTTGGATCGTTGAAGCAACTAGACTTAGACTTGGACCTAGTCATCGGTTTTCGGCAAAAAGGTAAGATTCTAAAGGCTTTAGGGGCATGGTTCGAATATGGGTAGGTGAATATTGGGATTGGTTGTTGTGGGTTGCAATCTAAGAATTGTGGTAATCAATTGTAGGACATCGTAAGGGATCTCAGTAGCAGTCGTCGCGAAACAGGTGTGTATCGAGCACCCTCTCATAGTTCAATTCGGCAAAAGCCGAAATGCTGAAATTCTGACATTTCGTGGGCTTGTGAGTGTGCGATTGCTCATTAGATCTGAATTCGTAAAGTGGTAAGTTAGTTGTGTGTGAAATTTCGTGCACTTCGATAATTGGGCCTCGATAGGCTAAATGTGGGCCCAATAGGCTTACGAGCCCATACCGGTAAATAATAAATAAATATTAAAAATATGTATAATATAAAAAAATAGGCAATAAATATGTTCTGTTAGACTATAAAATCGAAACTGCTTAAACCGATAAACTGGTCATAAAACTTGAGTTAAATGGGCTTAAATTGCTAATAGACACTGTAGGGCCATTAGGGGTTTTAGGGCCCAATGGCTAAAATTGTGAAATTGAGACAAATAAATTATTGCGATGTCAAAAGGGCTAGTAAGGACAGTAACATTGATGAGAACCCTTAAAACTGATAAAATTACTGAAATACCTTTATAGGTGTAAAATTTACAGATTTACCCCTAGGAGCAAAATTACTGCTATACCCCTAAGGTTAAGGTTGACCTGAATGCATGTTTGACTGTTACTATTTACTGTATGCCATGTTATTATTATCTGATAAGGTTGACTTGAATGCATGTTTGACTGTTACTATTTACTGCATGCCATGTTATTATTATCTGATGCATGGGACTGGGTAATTGATGGAGGAAGTACTAAAAGTGGCTTGACCACGTACTGGAGGCTTTGCCTCAACTTACTGATATCTGAGCAACATTGCTGCAACAGTGGAGTGTAGGGCTGGGTGGGTTGAGCTATTCCCTACATGGAGTGTAGGGCTGGTACGGGTGGAGTGTAGCGGTTGGTTATAGGCTGGGTTGGGCTTGCATACACGAATATGTTTGTTCTGTTCTGGAATGGGCCTATAGGCCATACTGTTATCTGAAAAGGGATAAGGCCCAGTTTACTGTATTCTGAAAAGGGCTTCGGCCCAGTACCCACTATTATCTGAATAAGGCTTTGGCCCAATCGGCTTGAGCTGACTTGGGCTTTTGATGGGTTTTCCATACACATTGAGTTTTCCAAACTCACCCCCTTTCTCTTCCATCCTTGCAGGTGAGCCTTAGTTGGTGGACTTGGAGCTAGGCGGGATTCAGAGTGGCCACGAAGATTAAATTTCTGGTTTTTAAATAAGTTTCAATTAGCTTCCTTTTAAATTTTGCATTTATTTTTGATTATTTCTATTTTGGTTAAAGTTGTAATAAGGTCGCTTTATTATTTTTCTTTTGGGTTTTTAAATTACTTAAATCATTTTCAACTTGAGATTCACATCACTTAAATTGATTCCTTAAAATTGGTTAGCTCTAGGGCGTGTTTTATAAAAGTTACTTATTTTCAAAATATCACGATAACCGAGTAAAACTTCCGCAACGTAAACGTTTTCAAAGGAAATAAATATTTTAAATTGACTTAAACTTAATCTGTTGTTCGTGGACAAGTAATGAGCTTAAAGTGTGGCAATGGATGTGTGCATGTCTAGGATTGGATCATGGAAGAGCTAGGTACTTAAGCAGGCAAATTGACTCACCTCCTCTCTTCTTGAATCCTACCTGGTGCGCAGCTTCCAGTCACTTTAATTTAAAACAAAAATATTCTTTAAACACTAAGAAAGATTTTAGATAGAACATGACTTCTCTAATAACGCTTCAATGTGACACGCCAGATTCAGTCGTAACGTCTAGGCGGGGTATGGGGTGTTACAACCTTGATTAAGCTCGAGAAACTCTTTGCATTTCTGATCAATGAATCTTTGATTGATATATTTCTTCCAAAATTCAGTTTGAAAGAAATCCCAAGTAACCCATTCACTCGAAACCACAGATGTCAAAGTCTTCCACCAATGGTACGCCGTATCTCTCAAAAGGGAAACATCACATTTAATGCATTCTTTTGCACTCAAAGACAATTCATCAAACACTCTTATCGTATTCTCTAACCAGAACTCGACTTTTTCAGCATCATCGCTTGTTGTAGTTCAGAACTCTTCAGCGCCATATTTCTACTCTTATCGACTGGTGGTCTAATTAACTGCACCTGAGTCACTGGTGGCATAACATGAGCTTGAGTAGGATTAACCTGGGGTGGAGCTTGTTGTATAGCCGAATTGGTTCTAATATATTGGGTGAACCAATCATTCATCATCTGATAGAAGACTTGTTTAGCCTCACCGTACCCGGTTAAGAATCAGCTTGCACCGTCCCTTGCGCAGAAGCAGACGCATTGCTTTCAACATCGTCTGCTACGGCTTTTTCGGGATCCATTTGCTATATAAAAGCACATTTCAATGTCAGGATTCATCACACTATCGTAGTTCATAAATATGGTATGTATAGCTAGATTCAAAAACATTATGGTAGTCCGAGAATCGACTAAACCATAACTCTGATACCAATTAAAATGTAACACCACTAACCCGTAATCGTCACCAAAATAGGTTAAGAGGCATTATCGGACTCATAACACAGATCATAACCATCAAATATAAAATATCCTATCATTTCAATAAACATAGATAATTTATTTTCAATTTGAAATTTAAAAGATCGTACGAAGTCTAAAACATGCTTTCAGGATCAATTCAATAACATATGAAAGTGTCAGAACTTATAAAAATTTTCAAATTTTAAAAGGTCACATGCCTGTGTGAGCAAGCCATGTGCCTCACACGGTCTTAGACACGCTCATGTGTCTAAGACGTGGCAAAATAGGGCATAGCTACTGACTTGATCACACGGCTACAAGACACGGCCGTATGTCTTGGCCGTGGTCGAGTCTGACTTGGGCCACACGGCTAGCCACACGCCCGTGTGCATTGACAGTGTTCGGGCCTGACTTACAATTGTAGGATACCCCAGGGGACACATGACTGTGCAACATAGCCGTGTGTCGCATACGGTTGAGACACACGCCCATGTATCTGCCTGTGTGGACAAAAATAGGCCATTTGAATAGCCAATTTGCTACCCCAAATTTGGGTCAACCTACTAGCAAAGAAACAAGCATTTATGCATCACTATTTCAGCCAATTTTATGCCAAAACATTCATCATTTATATTATAACAATATCAACCATTTTCTTACATATAAACCTTACCAATTCATGCCAACATAAGATAAGATCATACCAAAAGATTTCTTTCCATACATCATTCAATCTCAAACTAAACTTACCAAAACTTACCTACGATAACATACCACAATTGCATATTAACATCACATACCATAAGCCATTATCAATTATGAGTTTAAACACCAACTAACCAAACCACATGGCTAAGTATATACATCACAAAACACGACCCCACAACCACTAGCCTATACATGCCATACTTTAAAAAATATACATTTTTAAAAGTACCAAAATGAGGTTCGATAGTGTGGTGACGATCCTTGACGATCCTCGAGCTTGCAGTAGCATCGATATCTATAAAACAATGCAAACATACACAAAGTAAGCTTTCAAAAGCTTAGTAAGCTCGTACCAAAAACATCAACAGTACATGAAATATGAAACATCAACAAAGAAGTACATATATATTCTCAACTCATTCATCAAGTCCATACCAACATCATCCATATGTTTATACCAAATTTAGTAAACTTTTTATACATTATACCATCTACTACATAGGTATTATATTTACCTGAACATTCCCGTATTCCTTCGTTTTCATTCTCACGTCCTGTTCGGATATTTAAAAACTTTCTGAAGATCACCAATGCTTTAATCATCTGCACACTTAGTGCTTTTAAGGTTAGCCGAAGCTATAATAATTCCACACACTTAGTGCCATCTCAATTAATCAAATCTATTTTGGTATCGCACACTTAGTGCCTCATATATCCGAAGCTAGCTTAAATCACACACTTAGTGCCGAATACCCTTTGTTTGTCAACTTGTTCATCAAAATCAAATATATATAGAATCTAGGTACAATCAAAACAACAAAATATACTTATAACATCATGTTTTACGTACGAACTTACCTCGTACTCTGAATTGTCGACTCGGACTATTTACTCTACAATCTTCGACTTCCCTCGGTTTAAGTTTGAATTCTTCTTCTATTGATCTATATGTATTAAAAATTAACCCTTTTATTCACTAAATCATTCAAAACAATCCATAGACACATATTTAGGGCATTTTGCAAACTAGCCCTTATATTTTCACATTTCAACACTTTAGTCCCTAATTTACAAAATACATATAATTTGCTTGTACACAAGCTTAGCTGAATTTTCATAGCTCTCATATTAGTCCACACATTTCATTTATTTCACATTTTACTCCCTCAAAATAACATTTTCACAATTTAGCCCATTTTACTCAAAATCACCAAAAATTCAAAGACAACATATGTTAACACAAAACATATCTTTAATAATTCATCAACTAACATCAAAAAGCTCATAGTTTCATCAATGGGATATCTCAAAATCATTAACAAATTCAATAATCGAGACATGGACTAGATAGTACTCGAAGCAACGATTGCAAAAATGTAGAAATTATCAAAAACCGAACAAAACTCATACCTTAATCAAGGAATGAAATGGCTGAACCCTAGGTGTTATTTTTCTTTTATTTTCTTTGCTATTTTCAGCAATGGAACATGAATAAGAGCCAATTTCATGCTTTGGTTTTATTAAACATATATTAATTCATCATTTACCATTTTTCCCTTAGCTTTATAACATTTAAAACATTAATAACAAGGCCATTAATGTCCACTCATAAGTTCAATGGTCAAATAACAACATAAGGACCTCTCATTTTATTAGCCAAGTCAAATAGGCACTTTTAACAAACAACAGACAACTTTTACATTTTACACGATTAGGTCCTTTTATCAAATTGAGCACACAAATAACCAAATTTTTATACGAAACTTTCACACATGCTAATTCACATATCATAAGCATGGAAAATAATATTTAAACATTTTTCTTACTTGGATTTGTAGTCCCAAAACTACTATTCTGACTAGGGTCTAAATCGGATTGTTACAATTCTTCCCCTTAGGGATTTTCGTCCCCAAAAATCTTACCATTGAATAGATTTGTATATTGCTGTCTCATAGAATCTTCAGGCTCCCACGTGGCCTCTTCAATACTGTGTCGAGGCCACATCACTTTAACTAACAAAATTTTCTTATTTCGCAGCTCTGTAACCTTGCGAGCTAAAATACGGATTGGCTTTCTTTGTAAGTCATATCAGACTGAATCTCTATCTCAGACGGAGGAATCACATGTTAAGGATCAGATTTGTATCATCGAAGCAGTGACACATAAAACACATTATGAATCATTTCTAACTCTGGTGGCAATAACAATCTATAAGCTACCGGCCCAATACGCTCGATAATCTCATATGGCCCGATGAACCTCGGACTCAATTTTCCTTTTTTACCAAAGCAAAGCATTTGTAGCACTAACCTCGGACCCAGAAAATGAACTTTTCGTAAGCAGAAATCACATTTGCTGAATTTCGCATACAACTTCCTATCTCACAAAATCTGTAGCACTAATCTCAAATGCTTGGCATGTTCGGATTCTTCACGTGAATAAATTAATATGTCGTCAATAAATACAACAACAAATTGATCTAAATACGGTCTAAAAATTCTATTCATCAAATCCATAAAGATAACAGGTGCATTAGTCAATCCAAAGGCATAACTAAGAATTCATAGTGGCCATACCTCATTCTAGAAGTAATTTTCGAAATATCTGAGTCTTTCACTTGCAACTGATAATAGCCTGATCTCAAATCTATGTTTGAAAACACAGCAGTGCCTTTCAACTGATCAAACAAATCATCAATTCGGGGTAGAGGATATTTATTCTTGATAGTCACTTTATTCAACTGACGATAATCTATACACATTCTCATCGTACCATCTTTCTTTCTTACAAATAGAACCGGAGAACCCCAAGGTGAAAAACTCGGTCTAGCAAATCTTCTATCGGTCAACTCTTGCAACTGAGACTTTAATTCTTTTAACTCGATCAAAGCCATTCTGTACGAAGCTATTGAAATCAGAGTAGTACCAGATACCAATTCAATACCAAATTCTACCTCTCTAACCGGAGGTGATCCCGGAAGTTCTTCAGAAAATAAATCAGGGAGCTCACATACAACCGGCACTGATTCAACTTTCTTTTCTGACACTCCCGAATCAATCACATTTGCAAAATAAGCTTCACAACCCATTCTCACAATACTTAAAGCTTTCATCGAAGATATTACAGCAGGCAATCCATTCAAATCACTAGATTCAATTCTGACTATTTTGTCATTCTTGCATCTCAAATCAATAGTTTTCCATTTGTAGTTCACCACAGCATCATGCAAAGTTAACCAATCCATACCCAGAATTACATCAAATTCATCAAAAGGTAACAACATCAGATTAGCCGAAAAACAAATGTCTCGAAGCATTAACGGAAAATTTTCGCATATTTTATCAACCAGAACACATCTGCCTTAGGGGTTCGAATCTCTAATTACAAATTCAGTATACTTTACAGGAATAGTCTTAGTGTTCACTAAGTTCATGCATATATACAAATGTGTCGATCTAGGATCTATCAAAGTAATCACATAAGTATCATAGAGAGTAAATGTACCCGTAATTACATCTAGCGATGCAACTTCCTGTAACACCTCTTTCCCGTAACCGTCACCGTTGCCGGAATAGGAAAGGGGCATTACCAGACAGATAGAACATTTCAGACCAATTCAGAATCATAGACATCACATAACTTTAATACATAGGCAATCATCAACAATTTATCCCTTATGATGGTCTACGAGACCTAAACATACTTTTAAGGACTGTTGGAACTAAACCAAACACATTTATAAATTTTAGAACTCAAAAAAATTTTCAATTCTGTCGAGGTCACTCGCCCGTGAGCTATGGCCATGTGCCTTACACGGGTACCAAACACACCCATGTAATCCATCCATGCCAAAACAGAGCATACATACTAACTTTCACCCACGGCCAACAGACACGCCTGTGTGCTATGGCTGTGGATACTTAGCTAACTACTAACTTAAGGCCATGGCCATATGACATGCCCAGGTGTCTTAACCGTGTGATCTTAAAACGTTACTGCTTTACATATACAGCCACAAGGCACACCCGTGTTCCCTGACCATGTGGCACAATGCAGGCTTGGTTTAAGCCAACTTGCCACCCCTTTTTTTGGGTCTTTCCTACAAGCAATATTACACAACATCTATACTAAAATTTTTAGCCAATTCCATGCTCAACACATGCTTCATTATAACTAAATCATCATCATTCAATAACCTATTCAAATCCATACTAAGACATATTAAAAATCTTATTACAACAACATGCCAAAATGCTCACTTTAAAGCTCATTTATAACACTTTCTAACTTATGCATAATCTTACCATTTCTTCAACTTGGCATCACAAACCATTTACCAAAACTAAGCACAAACATACCATTTGCTAGCCAACTCTCATGGCATAATATATATACATATCAAAGCTTAAATACATAGAAATTCTAGCCTATACATGCCATACTTAAAATTATTTACACTTTCAAAAGTACCAAAATGAGTTCGATAGTATGATGATGATCTGTGACGGTCCCCGAGCTTGTGGTAGCTTTGATATCTATAAAACAATTCAAACATAAAGACAAAGTAAGCTTTGAAAAGCTTAGTAAGCTTGTACTAAAATTATCAACAGTATATAATCATAAAACATCAATACCTAGTATGTATATAAATTCTCAAATCATCTATCAAATCTATACCAATCAAATCCATGAGTTCATAACAATTCAATGAACTTCACTTTGATAATATCATCTAACACAAAGGTATCATACTTACCTAGATCTTCTCATACTTATTCTCTTTCGTTCTCACCTCTGGCTTGAGTAATTCAAGTCTTTCAGTAAATTATTCATACTTAAACATCTGCACACTTAGTGCTGTAAGAATTAGCCGAAGCTAAAATGATTCCGCACACTTAATGCCATTTCAGCTAGCCAAAGCTAAGTAGGTATCGCACACTTAGTGCATTTAGTAGCCGAAGCTAGTTTAAATAGCACACTTAGTGCCAATGCTTCTAATTCATCATCATTTTATCCAATTCAATTATATACAACCCATGCATAATAAGAGCATCTAAACTTACTTAACATCATATTTTAAGTACGAACTTACCTCGTACTCGAAATTTGTCTACTCGGACTATTTATTCTACAATATTTGATTTCCCTCGGTCTAAGTCTGAATTCCTCTTTTCTTGATCTAAATGTATTCAAAATTAACCCTTTTATTCATCAAATAATTCAATTCAATTCATAAACACATATTTAGGGCATTTTACAAACTAGCCCTCGCATTTTCACATTTCGGCTCTTTAGTCCCTATTTCACAAAATCACAAAATACATATAATTTGCATATACACAAACTTATCCAAATTCTCCTCATACTCATACTAGTGCACACATTATTTCACATTTTAGTCCCTCAAAATAATATTTTTACAATTTAGCCCAAATTGTTCATATTCATCAAAAATCCAAAGAGAAAACATGTAAACCCAACATCAAGCTTTCATATTTTACCATTTAACAACACAAAACTCATGTATTCATCCATGGCATATTTCAAAATCACCATCAAAATCAAAAATTGAGGCATGGGCTTGGTAGTATACGAAGCAACGATTACAAAAATGTAAAAATCATCAAAAACCGATCAAAACACATACCTTAATTAACGATTTCCTTAGCCTAACCCTAGCTATTATTTTTCTTTTTCTTTTCCTGAATTTTTGGTCAAATATGAGCATGAAATGGTTTACTTCATGCCTTTAGTTTAATTATAATTCATTTATAATTAGTTTACCATTTTGCCTTTAGTATAAAACATTAACAAACCACTTTACAAAGGTCATTGGTGTCCATTAACCTTTTAGATGGCATAATAACCACATTAGGACCTCTCATAAACAAAGCCAAGTCAAATAGGTCACTTTTTATATCTAGCACACAACTTTTACATTTTACGCGATTTGATCCTTTTTGCAAACTAAGCACACAAATAGTTAAATTTCCACACGAGACTTTCACACATCTCAATTCACTTATAATAGGTTTGAAAAATAATATTAAAATATTTTTATAATTTGGATATGTGGTCCTGAAACCACTATTCTGACTAGGGTCAAAACCAGACTGTTACAATTCTCCCCCTTAAGGATTTTCGTCCCCAAAAATCTTACCGTTAAACAGATTCGGATATTGTTGTCTCATTAAATCTTCAGGCTCCCATGTAGCCTCTTCAACACTGTGTTGATGCCACATCACTTTAACTAATAGAATTTTCTTATTTTGCTACTCTTTAACCTCAAGAGCTAAAATACGAATCGACTTTTCTTCGTAAGTCATATTAGACTGAATTTCAATCTCAGACATTGAAATTACATGCAAAGGATCAGATCTGTATTGTTGAAGCATCGATACATGAAATACATTATGTATCTTTTCTAACTCAGATGGTAGCCTCAATCTATAAGCAACCGGCCCAACTCGTTCGATGATTTCATACGGTCCGATGAACCTCAGACTCAACTTGCCCTTTTTACCAAATCAAAACAGTTTCTTCCACGGAGATACTTTCAGAAAAACTTTATCACCGATCTCATATTCGATATCTTTTTGTTTTAAATTCGCATAAGATTTCTGACGATCAGAGGCAACTTTCAAACTATCTCGGATTACTTTCACTTTCTATTGGGTTTCTTTTATCAAATCAACTATGTGTATCTTATTTTCACTGAGCTCTGTCCAATACAAAGGTATACGACATTTGCGACAATATAAAGCTTTATATGGCGCCATTTTGGTGCTCAACTGAAAATTGTTATTTTAAGCAAATTCAATCAAAGGTAAATATTGTTCCCATGTACCTTTAAATTCAAGAATGCAACATATCAACATATCCTCGAGTATCTAAATAATCCGCTCGGATTGACCGTCTGTTTACGGATGAAAAGCAGTGCTAAAGTGTAATTTAGCACCCAGAGCATCTTGTAACTCTTCCAAAATCGTGACGTGAATCTCAGATCTTTGTCTGACACTATAGACAATGGCACACCATGCAATCTCACTATATCAGAAATGTATAACTCAGCTAATTTATGAAGTAAATAACCAGATCGAACCAGAATAAAATGAGCCAATTTCGTCAATCAATAAACTACAACCCAAATTGCATCTTTCTTTCTCGAAGATGAGGCAAACTCGAAACAAAATCCATGGTCGCTTGATCCCAGTTCCACTCTGAAACCATGATCAGTTGTAACAATCCAGATGGCACTTGATGTTTAGCTTTAACTTACTGACAGATCAAACATTTAGAAACAAAATCAAAGATATCTCTTTTCATTTCGGACCACTAATAATGTTGTTTCAAGTCATTATACATTTTCGTACTGCCTAGATGCACAGATAACCGACTACTGTGGGCTTCACTCAGAATCATTTGAATTAACTCTGGATTTCTTGGAACACAAATTCAATCTTAGAATCTTAAACAATTATTTTTATCAACTCTGAATTCTGAATCAGTCTCTACATCACACTGAGCTCGTTTAGCTAGAATCTCATTATCAATCTTCTGAGCTTTGATAATCTACTGTAAAAACAAGGGTCTTGCTTTTAATTCAGCTAAAACTGAACCATCATCAGACAATACCAATTGAGTATTCATCGTACAAAAAGCACACAACAATTTCTGACTTAAGGCATCGACAACAACATTTGCTTTTCCCGGATGATAATCTATCACAAGTTCGTAATCCTTTAATAATTCAAGCCATCTTCTTTGTCGCGGATTCAAATCTTTCTGAGTCATTAAATACTTCAGACTTTTATGAACAAAAAACATATGACATTTCTCACCAAACAGATAGTGATGCCAGATCTTCAAGGCAAACACAATAGCAGCTAACTCGAGGTCGTGAGTCAGATAGTTCTTTTCATGCGGCTTTAGTTGTCTCGAGGCATCAGTTATAACTTTTCCTTCTTGCATTAGAACACATCCCAGACCAATCAATGAAGCATTACTGTAAATCACAAATTCTTTACCCGATTCAGGTTGTACCAATACCAGAGCTTCAGTCAACAAAGGCTTTCAACTGATCAAAGCTATTTTGACATTTTTTAGACCACTCAAACTTCAGATCTTTCTGAAGTAGTTTTGTCAACAGAGTCGCAATCATCGAGAAACCTTTTACAAATCTTCTATAATAACCAGCAAGTCCTAGAAAACTATGGACTTCAGAAACATTTCTCAGAGGTTTCCAATCCAAAATAGCTGAAATTTTACTTGGATCAACTCAGATACCAGAGGCTAATACAATATGACCCAAAAAACCAACTTCTCGCAACTAGAAAGTAACACCCCTCGCCCGTATCCCTCACCGGAACAGGGTTCGAGGTGACTTAAACTCAGTCAATCACACAAAAACCGTGCTGAAAAATTTCAATCAATTTAAAACTTTTCTTTTCACATGCAATCTATCCCATATATGAGCTTACGAGGTCCAAAACATTAAAACCCTATACATGCCATAGACTCGAAATACTAGGATTTACTTACACCGATAACGTGAGCTCGACAGTGTGATAATATCTCCGGTGAACTCCAACCCGAGCAGGTAACTGAAGTCAACAATCTATAAAACAGAGAAATGTAACAACAGAGTAAGCTTTCATAAACTTAGTAAGTCTTAAGACATGCAAACAAATAAACGCAATTATACTTCGATTATTTAATTTCTTAAGAGGCCAAATTCTAGGGATATTGCCATCTGGCCGAATATACACAAGCACATAATGCACGTTCAGCATTCTTATCACACTTAATCTGAATTCTTATAACATATTTAAATCAAATACCCTCACATACTTTCACACCCTGACCAGGTGTATCATGATCATAGGTATAGTTTTAACATTTATTCACGTACGTATCACATTACTCACTTATGATTCACTTCAAATCAAACTCACATCTGAGTACATACTGCGTACCTGGCCCACTTTACGTATTAAATGTATTCATTTGACAATCTAGCACAAGGTACCTTAGTCATAGGCTTTTCTCAAATCACCAGCATTTCACCTACTAGGCTCGAGGCCCGATATCATTTCATCGACTTTATAGCCTGCTAGGCTCGAAAGCCCGAATAGTATCTTACCGATATTATAGTCTGCTAAGCTCAAAGGCCCGAATAATAAAATCAACAAGTTCCATATAACATATTCATATCAATTGAGTACTAACATCATTCGAACGTATATAATTATACATCTCAAACACTTTTCTTTCATCTCATTTTCACACTTAACATTTGATAGCTTATGCATAACATTTCACTCACATTCATTTCAAACTTATCATTCGATTATAAAAGCATATTACATATTTACCAACATGTTATACTTACCATTAGGCCATATAAGCATGATACAATACACTATCATTTCATCTTTAACATTCAGCTAAACCCTTATCTTACAAGGAACACTGAATTCACATAGCATATCATTTCACCGATATTACGCCTGCTAGGCACGAAGGCCCGAATACACATCACCGGCACGAAGCCTGCTAGGCACGAAGGCCCGAATACACATCACTGGCACGAAGCCTGCTAGGCACGAAGGCCCGAATATACATCACCGGCACGAAGCCTGCAGGATTTAACCCGGATATTTTACCAGCACGAAGCCTGCGGGTCTTTAAGCCCGGATACACATCAAATATCATGCATATTTAATCATATATTAACACATCTCATTCAACATATCACATTTCCATTTCACCATTCAAACTTAACCCATAGTGACAATTCGACTATAAGTCATATTGTAACGCCCCCACGCCCGAAACCGTCGCTGGAGTTGAGCTTGAGGAGTTACTGAACATAATTTATCAAATTAAGAACTTCAAATCATTTGTTTCTACATTCACAGCTTTCTAGCTACCCGCGTCACAGTTACAAGAAAAATCATATCTCGAGTTACGAAACTCAAAATCAAGATCCGTAAATTTTCCCTAAATCTAGACTCATATATATATTTACTAATTGTTTTCTAGAATTTTTTGTTGGGCTAATTAGTACAGTTTATTAGTTAAAGTCTATCCTATTTCAGGGTTTGACTGCTCTGACCTCTGTGTATTACGAATCAGATATCTCTCTATATAGAATTTAAATGACTATGAGGTTTGTTTCTCTTAAAACTAGACTCAATAAGGAATCTGTACATATAATGAGATACTTCTAATTATTTTTTAAAAATTTATTATTAATTTTTAAAGTCAGAAGAGGGGATCCAGAAATCACTCTGGCCCTGTTTCAAAAAAGTTTAAATATCTCATAAAATATAATTTATATGCCTGTTTTGTTCAACCCAAATGAAAATAGACTCATTAAGCTTCAATTTCATAACTTACTTATCATTTAGTTCCAATTATACTATTTTTAGTGATTTTTCAAATTCATGTCATTGCTGCAGCAATATTCTGTTTTAAGGCAAGTTTCATCTTTTCATGAGTTGTTATGAACTAGATAACCTATTAAACTTCCATGATATCTGTGACAACCCTAAATTGACCCTAGTCGGGAAGTGGTTTCGGGACCACAAAACCGAGTTATGAAAATAATTAATTGTTATATTCTATGCTTATTATGTGTGTACATGCATATGTGGAAATTTCATTCCCTAATTTTGCCAATTGTATGAGGAATTATTAAATAGGGATCAACATGAGACATGGTGAAATATGATAGGCTAATTTTAAAGGGCTTATTAGTGCATGTCAACACCAAGGTGGACTTGCATGTCAAATTTGCCCAATTCCCTTATAGTGGCCGGCCAAGATGGATTGATGATGGGCAATTTATTTGTTGAATTAGATATTATAATAGGAAATTGGGTTATTGGAGACATAATGAATTAAAGAAAGAATAAAAAAAAAGAGAAAGGAAGCCACTATCATATCATCTTCTCCATTGTCGAAATTGGAGAAAGAAGAAAAAAGAGAAAAGCTTGGCTAAGGTTCGGCCATTGGGAGTTAGATTAAGGTTAGTCTTTTGTTTGGTTTTTGATAATTTTCACATTTTTGATATCAT
Organism: Gossypium hirsutum; assembly: GCF_007990345.1. Classification (NCBI taxonomy): domain Eukaryota; kingdom Viridiplantae; phylum Streptophyta; class Magnoliopsida; order Malvales; family Malvaceae; genus Gossypium; species Gossypium hirsutum. Next base: position 32,147,804 of record NC_053427.1, on the reverse strand, counting down.
TGCTTTGTGTTCTTTAAACCCATGGTTCAATTTTGTGAATTGATGATGATTTTGTGCTTTGCCATTGATGAGTGCTTGAGCTTTTTGATAGTTGTTGATGAAAAATGAAAGATATGTTAAAGATTAATATGTTTTGTGTTGAAGTTTTTGGTGATTTTGAGTAGTTAGGGCTAAATTACAAAAATAAATTTTTGAAGGACTCAAAGGTGAAATAAATGAAATGTATGAACTTATATGGGTACTAGGAAGATTCGGCCCTTAAGGAGTGTGACCAAATTTTGTGTATTTTGTGTTTTGTGGAATAAAGACTAAATTGTGAAAGTGCGAAATATTAGGGGTAAAAATGTAATTTACCCATTTATGCGTTATTAGACTAAATTGAATGAAAATATGTTAAAATGAGATTTATTTGAATATGTTAAGATCAAGAAACCAAGAAATTGGATTTCGATCGGGGAAAATCGAAAGTAGTTGAGTAGCCGATCAATTAGTCGACGACATCCGAAGAAAGTTTATAAGCAATTAGATATTAAAATTTCGGAATAAATGTTAGTTATATATGCTGAAATGGAAATATGATAAATGTATATATAGCTGAATGTGATATGTGTGAATTATATGTTAAATTAAGGCTTGGTAAGCTAGCTATTAAGGTGAAATGCTAATGTTAGTATTTGATTTGGTAATAATCTGTTTGGGGACAGCAGCAGTAAGGTGATTTTGGAAAATCGCCATAATTTGTAGGAGTTGAATTAGAAGCTGAGTGAATTATGTCATTTAAGCTTGAAGAGTCTATTTTCTTACAAAAGAAACTATAAAAACAAAAGAGTTACCGATCTTGAGATATTTGAAGTATTGTGGGGCTGAGTCAAAATGACTACTAGATTCCCTGTTCTGTTTTTAGAAAATCATTATAAATTGTACAAAAATGATTATAAGATAAAATTTATATTCTTAGACTCCTTAATGAGTATAGTTTCAAATGAGATCAAATAAAACACATTTTGAATTCTGTAAAATGAGAAATTTGATTCGTAGTGAAGAGTGGTCAGATTAGTCAAACAGTGAAACAGGGGAAACTTTAAGAAAAATCTGGTATTGATTGGCCAAGCCTAAAATTCTGAAAATTTTATGGATGGAAGATGTACGAGTCTATACTCAGGGAAAATTAACGGCAAGTGATTTGGAGTTTTGTAGCTCCAGTTATAAATAATTTAGTGACTGCTGCACAGGAAAACAGCTCGTAGTGAATATGTGATTTTGTTGTAAACATTATTGAAAATTTGCTAATGAATTATTTATTGATTTTTATAAAGCTTATTATAATCTATGTGTGTGAAAGTCGAATCAATATATATATTATTCTGAAAGTAATACTTGAATAGTCGATTAATGACTATTTTAAAATTTGTTGAACTTAAGCTCAAGAGCAAAGGGGAACTAAATCCGATAAAGGGAAGGAAAAAGTAATTGAATAGCCATTGAAGTCGTTCGACAACATCCGAGGTAAGTCTTCGAGTAATGACCCTACTTGAATTATATTGAAATGATTAGTCATACTATGATGGATAGTCGAATGTGCATAGAGACTATGTTATAAAGCCAATCGAAATCATGCTCTTTGTGTGTGGCTATTGAGCCGAAATTGGAAAGGTTTAATAAATGCTTTGTGTTTGAGCCTTAGTAACGAAAGTGAAATATGGATGTGTCATGATTGTTGATATATGTGTGCATGAGCATTTGAATGATATCCGGGCTAAGACCCGAAGGCATTTGTGCGAATTGATATATCCGGGTTAAGACCCGAAGGCATTTGTGCGAATTGATATATCCGGGCTAAGACCCGAAGGCATTTGTGCGAACTGATATATCCGGGTTAAGACCCGAAGGCATTTGTGCGAATTGATATATCTGGGCTAAGACCTGAAGGCATTTGTGCGAATTGAATGATATCCGGGCTAAGACCCGAAGGCATTTGTGCGAATTGATATATCCGGGCTAAGACCCGAAGGCATTTGTGCGAACTGATATATCCGGGTTAAGACCCGAAGGCATTTGTGCGAATTGATATATCCGGGCTAAGACCCGAAGGCATTTGTGCGAATTGATATATCCGGGCTAAGACCTGAAGGCATTTGTGCGAATTGAATGATATCCGGGCTAAGACCCGAAGGCATTTGTGCGAATTGATATATCCGGGCTAAGACCCGAAGGCATTTGTGCGAATTGATATATCCGGGCTAAGACCTGAAGGCATTTGTGCGAATTGATATATCCGGGATAAGATCCGAAGGCATTTGTGCGAACTGATATATCCGGGCTAAGACCCGACGGCATTTGTGCGAATTGATATATCCGGGCTAAGACCCGAAGGCAATTGTGCAAGTTGATATATCCGGGCTAAGACCCGAAGGCATTCGTGCGAGTTGCTGTACCCGGGTTAAGACCCGAAGGCAATTGAGCTTGTGGTTATATCCGGCTAAATTCCAAAGAAACTTGGGTTTGAATGTGAGCGTTTTGTGCTGCAATAAATTCAATTAATACGCTCGATAAACCCAAACGATAAGGTATGTTTGCATGTGCTTCGAAAAAAAAAAGTCGATTCGCTTTAAATAATATTCGTTCAATCGACTAACGAATTTTTCGGCTTTTAGATAGGTTGATACCTTGTGTGTGTATATGTTGATGAAGTGTGAAGTAAGTATGCTTATGAGAATGTGAATTAATAAAGTGATTTATTTAGCTATGTGAATGCAATACTTTAGTCAAAGCCGATTTCATTACTTGAAACTTACTAAGCTTTAAAATGCTTACCCCGTTGCTTTGGCTCTCTGTTTTATAGATATTGTTCGTTAGCTATCGGATTCGGGATCATCGAAGTCGAAGTCATCCACACTATCAAAGCTCTTTTGGTACTCTTTTAGTTGAACTCTGGATATGGCATGTATAGGACTACCCGTTTGTTGTGGGTCATGGACCCTTTGGACTTGTATAATTTTGGTTAGCCATGCGAAAATGGCTTATATATGTTTGAGTATAATGTTATAATCATTTAGTGTGAATATGCTTGACAAGGATTGGCCATGGGAATGGTTAATCACCATCATCATTTGTGCTACTCATGCTAAAAGGGCTAGTTGAATTATGGAAACTATGAAATAGGTAAAGTCTACCTTAAAGGCAGATGCTGACAGCAGCAGTGATGTAGATTTGGAAAATCACTAAAAATAGTAGGAATGGAATTAAATAGTGAATAAATTATGTAAACGAACCCTGATGAATCTATTTTCATAGGAAAGTAACGAAATGATCATATGGACAGTATGTTAAGAGATATTCAGGTTCTCGTGAGACAGGGCCAGAACAGTTTCTGGATTCCCTGTTCCGACTTTGGAAATTCATTATAAATTAACCAGAGATAATTAGGAGTCATACCATATATGTATAGATTCCTCTCTGAGTCTAGTTTCCATAGAAACAAACAGCATCAGTATTGAAGCTCTGTGCAGGGAGATATCCAAGTCGTAATGTGCAAAGGTCAGTGTAGTCGATCCCTGTAACATGGGGGACTTTGACTAATAAACTGTACTAATTGGCCTGACCAAAAATTCTAGAAAAAAATATGTAGATGGGAATTTGAGTCTAGTTTCAGGGAAAAATCACGAAACTGATTTTAGAGTTGTGAAACTCAAGATATGATTTTTAAAGTGACTAGTACGCAGATTGGGCAGCGTCTGGGAAATATTTTTATAAGGGGTTTAAAGTCTGTTAACACCTCGTGTTCGACTCCGGTGTCGGTCTCGGGTTCGGGGTGTTACAATATCAAACATGATCTAAATTTAACCATCACCATGACTTATCAATATCAAACATTTTCTCAACCAATCATGGCTATATCATAAAATTATTTACACAAAGTAAGTATATTGCTATACATGCCATACTTAAGTTTTACAAGCCATTTACCCAGATGAAAGTCCTTTGGATAGTGTGATCGAACCTTCGACCCGTCCCGATTCCCGAGCTAGCTTGTTCAAAACTATAGTAAATAAAGAGAAGGGAGTAAGCATAAATGCTTAGTAAGTTCATATGTAAATAACAAGTAACATAACAATACAAATATACCAAACAACTTTAGCATGGTATCACCAAAACATATATCATATTTCTAAACATCATTCATCATCTTACCACCTTATCATTGTTGTATCTATTATCAACCCGAGGGTTAATAACATACCTGTCCAAAGTGTCCATTTCACAACACTTACCAGAATGTCGCTTGCATCTTAAGTGTTCTTTCATTTCACTAGAAATTTCACCCGTTGAACACATCGGAATACAACTTGGATACACGGATAATTTGCACATAAGTGCCTCATATGTAATCAAGAAATCATGTAACCCACCCCTAAGTGAACTCGGACTCAACTCAACGAGCTCGGGCGTTCGCATCCGTAAGTGAACTCGGACTCAACTCAACGAGTTCGGACATTCGCATCCATAAGTGAACTCGGACTCAACTCAACGAGTTCGGATGCTCAACCATCCTAGTGAGATGTCACTTGTATCCTAATCTATTCCTAAGGTTCAAACGGGCTTTTTCCCTCGATCTCACATTTGTCGTCTTCCATGGAATATCTGAACCGATACTCGGTAGCAATTCATATTTATCAAGTAGTAAACATAATTTGCATATTACTCAACATTAACCACAAAGCATAATATTTCACGATTAAAAATCAGCGTATCATATAATTAACATCAATAACTTAAAAATAACAATTATGCTACATTTACACATGAACTTACCTTGGTACCAAAATATAAAGATTTTGCAATTTAGTCCACAATCTTTTCTTTTCCTCGATCGCGACTTGAATCTCGTTTCTCTTGATCTATAATACCAAATTAATCTTATTTAATACATACATTCATCAAAACAGCATTTAATACGAACTTTAAAAAAATTACACTTTTTCCCCTAAACTTTTGCATAATTATACTTTTGCCCCTAGGCTCAGGAATTAAACTTTATTCCTTATTCTTATGTTTTATAACATGCTGATCACTTTTCCCTTCTATGGCAACATCAAATTCTCACTCTAACATATACTTGTGACTATTAGGTATTTTTGCCGATTAAGCCCTTTTACTCGTTTTCACTCAAAACCGAGTAGCACAAGTTGTCTAACATAATTTAAAACCCCATATTTTATCATAAAACATCAAAATACACAAATTTCACCTATGGGTATTTTTCCAAATATAAACCCTAGGTTGAATTATTGCTAGCATAAGCTTAATCGAGCTTTCGGGATTCCAAAAACGTAAAGAACATTAAAAACGGGGCTTGGAGAGAGGGAGAATTCGGCAGCAACTAAGGAGGATGATGACCAATTTTGTGTTATTTTTCCCATTTTATTTCATTTAATATACAAATGACCAAAATGCCCCTCCTTACTAAACTTTCAAAATTCCTTCCATGTCCTAATTTTGTCCATGAACTTAAAATTGGTCAAATTGCTATTTAAGATCTCCTAATTAATATTTCAATGCAATTTCATACTAAAAACTTCTAGAATGCAAATTTTTTCAACTTATTCGATTTAGTCCCTACTTTCAATTTAAGCACTTTAGGCATAGAATTTCATCACGAAATTTTCACACAATCATGCAATCATATCATAATCATCAAAATAATTATAAAATAATTATTTCTATCTCGGATTTGTGGTCACGAAACCACTATTCTGATTACGCCCTAATTCAGGATATTATACATATGCATAAATTATTTATCGCGCAACTTAGTTCAAGTAGAACCAAAAGGTCACGATTCATCTAATATATACATATTGCTCACTGATTCGCACACAACCTTTAAAATTAGCAATTATAAGATGGTTCCACACATAGCCCATCCTTATTGATAATTTACGATGGTTTTACCCTTACTCACATATATGTCATGGGCATTTTTACCTATGCTTCTCAATTCACATTCATGATTCAATTCCAATCGATTTAACATGCCTAAGTACATATCGCATTCCTGAATAATTTACTTTACCGAACGAATCCACATATCGTATTAGCCCATAGTCTTATAGCACCACACTTTTAATGGTTTACCTCATCGAAGGTCACATTTAATCACTTTAGTGCCAAGCCATATTCGGCTACCACAAAGGACTAATAATAATAATTTTATACACATCATGGTTTCCTTTAAGTATTTAATAATCACAAATCGTGATATCTCCACCAGCACATATACGGCATAGTTTATTCATTGTAACACTCATTTAGTGCATCAAATTTCCAAATCCAATTCAACTTAAGCATAATAGCCATAATCGGCTTATAGCCTTAAATCATTACATATTCGGCACATTAACTAAATAAAATTTACATTCCCTTTACCATATTAATTTAACTCTTGGGCATATAAAAAGGAATCAAGCTTAAACACTTAAGAACTTACCTCGAATGTTGCCGAATGATTACAACGGCTATTCGATTACTTTCTCTTTTCTCTTATCCGAATTTGCCCCTCTATGCTCTTGAGCTTAAAATTTAAAGATTTTAAATTAGTCATTATTCGACTATTCAAGCATCACTTTCAAAATATAATATATATATATATTCAACTTTCACACCTACTGATCATAGTAAGCTTATAAGAAATCAATAAGCAACTCATTAACAAATTTTTGTCAATGTTTACCACATAATTATAATTTCACTGCAAGCTGTCTTCCTGAGCAACAGTCACTAAATCATTTATAACTGGAGCTACATAACTCCAAATCAAGTGCCGTTAATTTTATCTGAAAATATACCCATATATCTTTTACCCATAAAATTTTTAGGATTTTTGGTTTGGCCAATAAATACCAGATTTTTCTTAAAGTTTCCCTTATTTCATTGCTTGACTAATCTGACCACTCTTCACTACGAATCAAATTTCTCATTGTACAGAATTCAAATATGTTCTCGTTTATTTAATTTGAGACTAGACTCATTAATGAGTCTAAGAATATAAACTTCATCTTATAACCATTTTTGTACAATTTATAATTATTTTATAAATACAGAGTAGAGGATCTAGAAGTCATTCTGACCCTGTACCACATCACTTCAAATATCTCATCATCGGCATTTCTTTTTTCTTACACGGTTTATTTTATAAGAAACTAGACTCATTAAGCTTTAATTACATAATTTATTCAGCTTGTAACTCATCTCCCACAATTTATGGTGATTTTCCAAAATCACGTTACTGCTGCTGTCTCAAGCAGATTTATTACCAATTCACTCTTTAACACATACCTTGCATGCATGTTATTTAAACATGCATATCACAAATCAATCATCACATACCTATAACTTCACTTAAGCATAATCTTCCTTTCATCATTTTAAAGCACAACATTACTCAATATTATCCAAGTTCACATTCGGCCATAATACACACAACATGTTAGCCGATTTTCCCCCCTTAGCATCTAAGGCACATGCATACTCATTTGCTTGGCTCAACTTCATCTATTCTCCATTTTTTATCAAAAGAACATGAAACAACAACCATTTCTCTCATTTCCATTCATGACCGAATGCTCACAACACAACCAAAAATCAAAAATATGCTTCATGGGTTATGGTAGAAACAAGAAAAACCCATGAACATCAAAATAGAAGCAAAGCACCACGAACTCACCTTGGATTTTCTTCCCCAAGTGACTGAACATTCAAGAGCTCTTTTCCTCTCCTTTCTCTTCTATTTTCGGCTACCATGAACAAGGATGGAAAAACTTTTCCCTTCCATCATTTTGTTATTTTTAGTCTTTATTTTATGACATAAAATGACACATATCAATTAGTACCATAACTTCATGTCTTAAATTATTATTATCTAATGCACATGTTGCTTCCCACCAACATCATGGCCGGCCACTACACATAAAATGGGGAGTTTGACATGCAAATCCTCCCATTTTAGACTACAAATTATTTTCCCACTACAATTTGGCCTATAGCATTTTCAGAAATTTTCACATAGGTCCTATTTCATAATTTTACTCTCAAATGACAAAATCAAAGCATGAAATTTTCACACATGCACTTTCACATATAATAAACACAGAGTATAACATTTAATTATTTCTGTGACTCGGTTTTATGATCCCGAAACCACTTTCCGACTAGGGTCAAATTAGGGCTGTCACATAGAACTCACACTTACCGAATTTCGCATACAACTGTTTATCTCGCAGAGTCTGTAGCACTATTCTCAAATGTTCGGCATGCTTAGATTCATCAAGTGAATAAATCAATATGTCATCAATGAATACTACAACAAATTGATCTAAATACGGTCTGAAAATTCTATTCATCAAATCCATAAAGATAGCAGGTGCAATAGTCAATTCAAAAGGCATGACTAAAAACTCATAGTGTCTGTACCTCGTTCTGAAAGCAGTCTTTGGAATATCTGAGTCTTTCACTCGCAACTGATAATAGCCTGATCTTAAATCTATTTTCAAAAACACAGCAGCTCCTTTCAACTGATCAAACAAATCATCAATTCGAGGCAGTGGATACTTATTCTTGACAGTCACCTTGTTCAACTGCTGATAATCTATACACATTCTCATTGTACCATCTTTCTTTTTCATAAATAGAATCGAAGCACCCTAAGACGAGAAACTCGGTCTAACAAATCCTCGATCAATCAACTCTTGCAACTAAGACTTTAATTCTTTTAGCTTGTTTGGAGCCATTCAGTATGGAGCTATCGAAATTAGAGTAGTACCAAGTACCAATTCAATGCCAAATTCTACCTCTCTATCTGGAGGTAATCCTGGAAGTTCTTCAGGAAACACATGAGGGAACTCACAGACAACAGGTACAGATTTAACTTTCTTTTTGACACATTTGAATCAATCACATATGCAAAATAAGCTTCACAACCCTTTCTAATAATACTCAATGCTTTCATAGAAGATATCACAACAGACAACCCATTCAAATCACTAGATTCAATTCTGACTATTTCATTATTCTTGCATCTCAAATCAATAGTTTTTCGTTTGCAATTCACCACAGTATCATGAAAAGTTAACCAATTCATACCCAAAATTATATCAAACTCCTCAAAAGGTAACAGCATCAAATCAGCCTGAAAATAATTGTCTTGAAACATTAACGGACAATTCTTGCAAACTTTATCAACTAGAACACATCTGCCTAGGGGGTTCGAAACTTTAATTACAAATTCAGTAAAGTCTATAGGAAAATTCTTACTGTTCACTAAGTTCATGCATATATACGAATGTGTCGATCCAGGATCTATCAAAGCAATCATAGAAGTATCATAAAGAGTAAATGTACCCGTAATCATATCTGGTGATGAAGCTTTCTCGCGAGCTCGAATAGCATAGGCTCTGGTAGGTGCACGAGCCTCAGATCTTACAGCTATATCTTTCATTCCTCTTTGACTACCACTTACATTTTCTAAATTTTTGGGAGGTCTACTAGGAGGAGAAAGGGATCGGGAAGCCTTTCTCCAAATGATGAGTGCATGGTACACTGAGTTCGTTCGTACGAACCCAAATGTACGACCTCCCCCACCTCCCCCAATTCCTCAACCTATGCCTCCAATGCCTCAAGGAGTGGATATGATGAAATTTCACAGAACCCCCGTTGATAGAATTCGTAAACAAGGGGCTGAAGAATTTAGAGCAAATATTGATGATGATGCAGAAAAAGCAGAGTTCTGGCTTGAAAATTCTATCTGAGTATTTGATGAATTATCTTGTACACCTGAAGAATTTTTGAAATGTGCTACATCTTTGTTGAGAGATTCAGCCTATAATTGGTGGAAGACTTTGATTTCAGTGGTACCGAAAGAGAGGGTAACCTGGGAATTCTTTCAAGAAGAGTTTTGGAAGAAATATATTAGTGAAAGATTTATTGACCAGAAATGTAAAGAGTTTCTTGAGCTGAAGCAAGGTAATATGACAGTCTCAGAATATGAAAGAGAGTTTGTTCGATTAAGTAAGTATGCCAGGGAATATGTTCCTACAGAAGCTAAAATGTGCCGACGATTTGAAGACGGGCTTAACGAAGACATTAAGGTATTTGTTGGGATCCTTGAACTAAAAGAAATGGTGGTACTTGTCGATCGAGCTTGCAAGGCTGAAGAATTACTGAAGGAAAAGAAAAAGGTAGAATCTGAAACACGAAATTGGAAGAAAAGACCAATGAGTAATGCACCCTCACAGCAAACCGGAAAGTCAAGAAATATGAATCCTCGTTCCCAAGTTTCAGCTGGGCAATCATATGGAAATTTTAAGAAGCGAAATGTGGGTCCTAAATCTCAGACTACTTCTGCGGCTAGTGTGGGAAATACGAGATTTGTTAAACCGAAATGCCAGCGGTGTGGTAGAAATCATTTTGGTCCGTGCAGAGCAAATGAATGTTTTCGATGTGGTTTTCCAGATCATTTTATTAGAGACTGCCCAGAGAGAGCTGAGAAAGAAAAATTTTAGAATGTAAAATCTAGTGGTGCAGACTCGAGGGGAAGGTATCCGAGAAAAGCTGGAAGTGAAACAAGCAGTAAGAATGTAGCCAGAGATGCAGCAGTTAGATCTGAAGGAAGAGCTCCGGCTAGAACCTATGCTATTAAAGCGCGTGAAGATGCTTCCTTACCCGATGTGATTACCGGTACATTTTCTCTTTATGATACTAATGTTATTACTTTGATTGATCTCGGTTCTACTCATTCATATGTATGCATGAAACTGGTGTCTAGTATGAATATACCTATTGAGAACACAGAATTTATGATTAGAGTGTCGAACCCGTTAGGCAAATGCATGATAGTTGATAAAGTATGCAAGAAATGCCCTTTAATGATTCGGGGTCATTACTTTCTGGCCGACTTGATGTTGTTGCTGTTTGATGAATTTGATGTTATTTTGGGTATGGATTGGTTGACATTGCATGATGCTATAGTAAATTGCAAAGAAAAGGTTATAGAATTAAAATGTGAAAGTGGTGGAATCTTGCGGGTTGAACCAGACAAATCAGAGGCAATATTTAGTATGATTTCTTCGATGTCGGCTCAGAGATATTTGAGAAAGGGTTATGAAGCTTATTTGGCGTATGTAATTAATACAAAAGAAGTTGAAAAGAAAGTTGAATCAGTGCTGGTTGTGTGTGAATTTGCGGACGTATTTCCAGAAGAATTGCCGGGTTTACCTCCAGTCAGGGAAGTAGAATTTGGTATAGATTTGATACCGGGAACAGCTCCGATCTTGATTGCTCCATATAGAATGGCACCAACAGAGTTGAAAGAATTAAAGTCGCAGTTGTAAGAGTTGACTGATAAAGGCTTTGTGAGACCAAGTTTTTCACCTTGGGGTGCTCCCGTGTTATTTGTGAAAAAGAAGAATGGTTCTATGAGATTATGTGTTGATTATCGGCAGTTAAACAAGGTGACAATCAAAAACAAGTATCCATTGCCGAGAATTGATGATTTGTTTGATCAGCTAAAAGGAGCGACATGGTTTTCAAAGATTGACTTGAGATCTGGGTATTATCAGCTGCGAGTAAAAGAGTCAGATGTGCCTAAAACTGCTTTTAGAACAAGGTACGGTCATTATGAATTTTTAGTTATGCCATTCGGGTTGACAAATGCTCCTGCTGTGTTTATAGATTTAATGAATCGCATATTTCGGCCATACTTGGACAGATTTGTTGTGGTGTTTATAGATGATATTTTAATTTATTTAAAAGATGAGACAGAGCATGCTGAGCATTTGAGGATAGTTTTGCAAACTTTGAGAGATAAGCAGCTGTATGCTAAGTTTAGTAAAAGTGAATTTTGGCTCCAAGAAGTTGGATTTTTGGGTCATATTGTTTCAGGTGATGGTATACGGGTTGATCCTAGTAAAATTTCAGCCATTGTTGATTGGAAACCACCGAAAAATGTAACTGAAGTTAGGAGTTTCTTGGGGCTAGTTGGGTATTATCAGCGGTTCGTAAATGAATTTTCTATAATTGCTGCTCCTATGACTAGACTACTCCGAAAGGATGTTAAATTTGAATGGACGGAAGACTGTCAACAGAGTTTCGAAGAATTGAAAAAGTTATTAACTGAAGCACCAGTGTCGATACAACCCGAATCAGGTAAAGAATTTGTGGTGTATAGTGATGCTTCTCTAAATGGTTTGGGGTGTGTACTCATGCAAGAAGGAAAAGTGGTGGTTTATGCTTCGAGGCAGTTAAAACCTCATGAGAGGAATTATCCTACTCACGATTTGGAATTGGCTGCAGTGGTGTTTGCTTTGAAGATTTGGCGACATTATTTGTATGGTGAAAAGTGCCGAGTATATACCGATCACAAAGTCTTAAATACTTGATGTCACAAAAAGACTTGAATTTGAGACAGCGAAGATGGTTAGAGTTATTGAAAGATTACGAGCTTGTTACTGATTATCATCTGGGAAAAGCGAATGTGGTTGCCGATGCTTTAAGCAGAAAGTTGTTGTTTGCTTTGAGAGTTATGAACGCTCAGTTGAAAATTTCAGATGACGGTTCGATTCTAGAAGAGTTAAGAGCAAGACCGATGTTTTTACAAGAGATTTTTGAAGCTCAAAAAAATGATCAAGATTTGCTAGCCAAAAGAAAACAGTGTGAAGCTAATACGGGATTAGATTTCAGAATTGGTTCTGATGGTTGTTTGATGTTTAAAAATCGGATTTGTGTACCGAAAAATGATGAGTTGATTCAAAAGATTTTGTATGAAGCACATAATAGTTGTTTGGCGGTTCATCCAGGCAGTACGAAGATGTATAATGACTTAAAGAAAATGTACTGGTGGAGTGGAATGAAAAGAGATATTTCCGAGTTTGTATCAAAGTGCTTAGTTTGTCAACAAGTGAAAGCTGAACACCAGGTACCTTCGGGATTACTTCAGCCTATTATGGTTCCTGAATGGAAATGGGATAGGATTACTATGGATTTTATATCAGGGTTGCCGTTAACTCCAGGGAAGAAAAATGCCATCTGGGCAATAGTTGACAGATTGACTAAATCGGCTCATTTTATTCCGGTACGTACAGATTATTCTCTTAATAAGTTGGCTGAATTGTATATCCGAGAGATTGTTAGACTTCATGGGATACCTTTGTCAATCAATTCGGATAGAGATCTGAGGTTTACCTCATGGTTTTGGAAAAAGTTGCAAGAGGCATTAGGTACAAAGTTAAATTTCAGCACTGCCTTTCATCCACAAACTGATGGACAATCAGAGAGAGTAATTCAGATTCTTGAAGACATGCTCAGATGTTGCGTATTGGAATTTCAAGATAGTTGGGAAAGGTACTTACCATTGGTAGAATTTACTTATAATAATAGTTATCAGACGAGTTTGAAGATGGCACCTTATGAAGCATTATATGGTTGTAAATGTCGGACGCCATTGTATTGGACTGAACTCAAGGAAAATCAGATTTATGGAGTTTGATTTAATAAAAGAAACCGAAGAAAAGGTGAAAGTGATTCGAGATTGTTTGAAAGCTGCTTTAGATAGACAGAAATCTTATGCGGATTTGAAACGAAAAGAAATGGAGTTTCAAGTTGGTGATAAGGTATTTTTGAAAGTGTCTCCATGGAAGAAAGTCCTTAGATTTGGACGAAAGGGTAGGTTAAGTCCGCGTTTTATTGGACCGTATGAAATAATTGAAAAAGTTGGACCGATAGCATATTGGCTAGCGTTACCACCCAAATTAGAGAAGATTCATGATGTGTTTCATGTATCTATGTTACGCCGGTATCGTTCGGATCCTTCACATATAATTTCACCGACAGAAATTAAACTGCAACCGGATATGACTTATGAAGAAGAACCGATTAAGATTTTAGCTCGAGAAGTCAAACAACTAAGAAATAAAAGTGTTGCACTTGTGAAAGTGTTGTGGCAAAAGCATGGGGTAGAAGAGACTACATGGGAACTTGAAGAAACTATGAGAAACCAATATCCACACCTGTTTACCGGTAAGATTTTCGAGGATGAAAATCCTTAAAAGGGGGGAGAGCTGTAATATCCTGAATTAGGGCTTAATCGGAATAGTGGTTTCGTGACCACAAATTCGAGATAGAAATAATTATTTTATAATTATTTTGATGATTATGATATGATTGCATGATTGTGTGAAAATTTCGTGATGAAATTCTATGTCTAAAGTGCTTAAATTGAAAGTAGGGACTAAATCAAATAAGTTGCAAAACTTGCATTCTAGAAGTTTTTAGTATGAAATTGTTTTGGAATATTAATGAGGAGGTCTTAAATAGCAATTTGACCAATTTTAAGTTCATGGACAAAATTAGGACATGGAAGGAATTTTTGGAAAGTTTAGTAGTAAGGGTATTTTGGTCATTTATTTATTAAAATGAATTAAAAACAAAATTAAAAGCCAATTTTTGTCCATATTCTTCATTAGGCCGAAATTTCAAGGGTTCTCCATAGCTAGGGTTTGTTTCAAGCTTCCAAGCTCCATAGTAAGTGATTCCAAGCCCCGTTTTTAATGTTCTTTACGTTTTTGGAATCTCGGTACCTCGATTAAGCTTATGTTAGCAATAATTCAACCTAGGGTTTATATTTGGAAAGCTACCCATAGGTGAAATTTGTGTATTTTGATGTTTTATGATAGAATATGAGGTTTTAAATTATGTTAGACAACTTGTGCTACTCGGTTTTGAGTGAAAACTAGTAAAAGGGCTTAATCGGCAAAAATACCTAATAGTCACAAGTATATGTTAGAGAGAGAATTTGATGTTGCCATAGAAGGGAAAAGTGATCAGCATGTTATAAAACATAAGAATAAGGAATAAAGTTTAATTCCCGAGCCTAGGGGCAAAAGTGTAATTATGCAAAAGTTTAGGGGCAAAAGTGTAAATTTTCCAAAGTTCGTATTAAATGCTGTTTTGATGAATGTATGTATTAAATAAGATTAATTTGGCATTATAGATCAAGAGAAACGAGATTCAAGTCGCGATCGAGGAAACGAAAAGATTGTGGACTAAATTGCAAAATTTTTATATTTTGGTACCAAGGTAAGTTCATGTGTAAATAATGTAGCATAATTGTTATTTTTAAGTTATTGATGTTAATTATATGATACGCTGATTTTTAATCGTGAAATATTATGCTTTGTGGTTAATGTTGAGTAATATGCAAATTATGTTTACTACTTGATAAATATGAATTGCTACCAAGTATCGGTTCCGATATTCCATGGAAGACGACAAATATGAGATCGAGGGAAAAAGCCCGTTTGAACCTTAGGAATAGATTAGGATACAAGTGACATGTCACTAGGATGGTTGAGCATCCGAACTCGTTTAGTTGAGTCCGAGTTCACCTATGGATGCGAATGTCCGAACTCGTTGAGTTGAGTCCGAGTTCGTGAGATGTAACTAGGCCTCCAAACTCGTTGAGTTGAGTCCGAGTTCACTTATGGATGCGAACGCCCGAGCTCGTTGAGTTGAGTCTGAGTTCACTTAGGGGCGGGTTACATGATTTCTTGATTACATATGAGGCACTTATGTGCAAATTATCCGTGTATCCGAGTTGTATTCCGATGTGTTCAATGGGTGAAATTTCTAGTGAAATGGAAGAACACTTAAGATGCAAGTGACGTTTTGGTAAGTGTTGTGAAATGGACACTTTGGACAGGTATGTTCTTAACCCTCGGGTTGAAAATAGATACAACAACGATAAGGTGGTAAGATGATGAATGGTGTTTAGAAATGTGATATATGTTTTGGTGATACCATGCTAAAGTTGTTTGGTATATTTGTATTGTTATGTTACTTGTTATATACATATGAACTTACTAAGCATTTATGCTTTCTCCTTCCTTTTCATTCACTGTAGTTTTGAACAAGCCAGCTCAGGAATCGGGACAGGTCGAAAGTTCGATCACACTATCCAAAGGACTTTTATCTTGGTAAATGGCTTGTACAACTACTTAAGTATGGCATGTATAGCAATATACCTATTTTGTGTAAATAATTTTATGATATGTCCATGTTTGGTTGAGAAAATGTTTGATATTGATAAGTCATGGTGATGGCTAATTTAGATCATGTTTGATATTATGGAAGTTTAATAGGTTATCTAGTTCATAAAAATTCATGGAAAGATGAAACTTGCCTTAAAACAGAATATTGCTGCAGCAATGACATGAATTTGAAAAATCACTAAATATATTATAAATGGAAATAAATAATGAGTAAGTTATGAAATTGAAGATTAATGAGTCTATTTTCATGTGGATTGAACAAAACAGGCATATAAATTGTATTTTATGAGATATTTAAACTTTTGTGAAACAGGGCCAGAGTGATAATTCATAATAAATTTTAAAAACATAATTAGAAGTTTTTCTTTATATGTACAGATTCCTTATTGAGTCTAGTTTTAAGAAAAACAAACCTTGTAGTCATTGAAATTCTGTATAGAGAGATATCTGATTCGTAATACACATATGTCAGAGCAGTCGAACCCTGAAACAGGGGAGACTTTAACTAATAAACTGTACTAATTGGCCCAACCAAAAATTCTAGAAAAAAATTAGTATATGAGTCTAGATTTAGGGAAAATTTACGGATCTTGATTTTGAGTTTCATAACTCGAGATATGATTTTTCTTGTAACTGTGACGCGAGTAGCTAGAAAGCTGTGAATGTAGAAACAAATGATTTGAAGTTCTTAAATTGATAAATTATGTTCGGTAACCCCTCAAGCTCGACTCCGGTGATGGTCTCGGGCGTGGGGGGCGTTACACAAAGACAACTCATCAAACACTTTTATTGTGTTCTCTAACCAGAACTCAGCTTTTTCTACATCATCACTTGTTGTAGCTCGAAATTCTTCGGCTCCATATTTTCTTGTCTTATCAACTGGTGGTCTACTCAACTGTACCGGATTCACTCGTGGCGTATCAGGAGTTTGAGAAGGATTAACCGGGGGTGGAGGTTGTTGTATAGCCGGGTTGGTTCTAATATATTGGGTGAACCAATCTTTCATCATCTGATAGAAGGCTTGCTTAGCCTCACCATCACGGCTACTCGTAGCTGGTCAAGAATCAGCTTGTACTGTCCCTTGAGCGGGAGCAGGCACATTACTTTCTACATCGTCAGCTACAACTCTATCAGGATCCATTTGATATATAAAAGCACAATTCAATGTTAGGATTCATCACATAATCGCAGTTTTAGATATATAGCATGTATAGCTAGACTCACATACGCTATGATAGTCCTAGAACTGACTAAACCATAGCTCTGATACCAAAAAAATGTAACACCCCTATCCCGTAACCGTCGCCGGAATAGGTAAGGGGCATTACCAGACAGACAGAATGTTTCAGGCCAATTCAGAATCACAGATATCACTTAACATTAATACATAGGCAATCATCAACAATTTATCCCTTATGATGGTCGACCTAAACATACTTTTAAGGACAGTCGGAGCTAAACCTAACACATTCATAAATTTCAAAACTCAAAAAATTTTTCAATTTTGTTGAGGTCACATGTAACAGCCCAAAATTGACCCTAGTCGGGAAGTGGTTTCGGGACCACAAAATCGAGTCATAAAATTTAGTTAAAATTTTATTTGCATATCTTATATGTGTGATAGTACTTGTATGAAAATTTGATGTTTTAATTTTTGTATTAGGAATGTGAATTTTGCTTGAAAGGATCTAGTTGAGAGACTTAGAAAATTTTGATAGGTAAATAAGTAAGGACCAAATAGTATTAAAATAGGAAAGTTTGGGTTTGCATGTGAAACTGCCCAATTCTTGATAAGTGGCCGGCCAAGCATGACTCCATTCCTCCAAGTTTATGTTGTTTATTATTTAATATTGGTAAGTAAATTAAAATAAATTAAAGAAAGGAATTAAAAAGGAAGAGATGAATAAAATAAGGAGGGAAGAGGGAGTGTTCATCTTTTTTTTTCTTTGGCTATTGCCGTGAGTGAGGAGAAGGAAGGGAGATTTGGTTATTGGATTTTGGCTTGGAAGATGGCTAGAATGAGGTATGTATTGAATGATTCTTGAAAATCTATGCATGTTTGAGATGGTTAGTTCAAATTCTACTCATCCTATAGATTAGACTTAGGATTTTGAGGTTGAAATTCGGCCAAGAAGCTTGAAACTCTTAGTAGATGTGTTAATGTCATTAAAATGGATAGTAACGTAGGATATGGTGAGTGGTTAATTGCTTTTAACTTGAAAGTTGAGGTTAAAATGGGTTAAGTGATTGCCGAATCTAATTTAGGGGTGGAGGATTGTGTTCATGTTATATTGGATAGGTAGAGGTTGTAATGAGGTTGAAATTGTTGAATTGTTAGCTTGGTAACTAATGAAGTAATCGGCCATATGGGGTAAAAATGGGATGTTCATTTTACTTGTTGTTTCATTTTTGTGAGAAATGGGTCAAGTGTTCATGAGATGAAATTGTGTGATTAGATAAATTAAAGGTAATAGTATAGTTGATGAATATATATAGATATACATATTCGGCCATCACTTAGGAGCTTATGTGATGTTGAGTTTAAGCTTTGCATATTCGGCTATATATATATACATATATATGTAAGCCCATTCGTGATATTACCTTAGGACTATGTATATATAACCGACAAAAAAATGGGAAAAACTAGCAAAGGTGAATGCCGAATGAGCTATAGGAGGTGTGGATGACTTTTATGCATGTGGGTGTGTGTGTATGCCATTTAGTTGGTGACATTCGGCATTTCTTAATTAACATTAGAGATGAGTGAATGAAATCGGCATGTGTATTTGTGAAAATGCCGAATGTGAACTTGGATAATATTGAGTAATGTATGTGCTTTAAAATGATGGAATGGAGTGGATGCTTTAAATGTGTTATGAACAATTATAAGTTAAATTAAGGTTTGCTAAATTACCATTGTCATTGCCGAATATACAAACATACATATGCATGTGTAATTGAAGTATGAATGTTTAGCAAGATGGTTAAACTAGTTAATTTATCGATTTAGCTCAAGAAGCTAAAGGTGGAGAGGCAAGCAAGGGCAAAGAAAAGATCATCGAGTAACCGAGTTGGAACCGTCTTACCCAACACAAGGTAAGTCATCAAGCATATATTTTGTATTGATCTAAATAGACATAATGTCTATGTAATTATGCCGAATGGAATGATAAATTTATATACATGTATGCATGTGGTGATGAAAGTGTCGAATGAAAAGAAAAGAGGTGAGAGGTATTGAGTTGTTGATCTCGGCACTAAGTGTGCGGGTATAAACATTTATGATCATGAGATTGGCACTAAGTGTGCGGGTTTAAATTGTTCAGCACTAAGTGTGCGAGTTTGATTATATAGCACTAAGTGTGCGAGTTGATTTTATAGCACTGAGTGTGCGGACTTAATATATATATTTTTGAATCACTATGGGCACTAAGTGTGCGACATTATTGAGTTGATCACGGACAGCGGATCGGGTAAGTACCTTGAGTTCATGGCTAATAGGCACTATGTTTATATTTGGAGTTGAGCTTGGTAAGTTTGAACCTATGTGACAAATATACTTGAAGTCACGTACATAAGATTTATCGTGGAATAGGTGAAAGGCCGTTTAGTTGTATGATTGTAACGAAATTAAAATGATGTATGAAAATGCCTCAAATATCCTATTGATTAGTTTATGGAATGTGAATGCATGATTTGGTATGAGATTGAACCGATAGGTCTGAGGAACTATGCATGGTTCGGTATGGATGGAGTAACTAGCCTCGTTCCATTTTGTTTCCTCTTGTGATAATGTTATTAATGGATGGTAGCGCTTTGCTTATGACTTACTGAGTTATATACTCACTCGGTGTTTCCTTGTCACCTATTCTAGGTTTCTTGGACTCGTCTCTTTTTGCGTGGTCGGGCCGTCATCAAAGTCATCACACCGGCTAGCAAGTTTTGGTACTTTCTTCTTAGTCGGCTTAGGAGAACATTTCGGCATGTATAGGCTATTATGTTGTGTTTGAACTTTGGTACGTAAACTTTTAGCCATGCGAAAATGGCATAAATGTCGGTTGGGTTTGGTTTTATAACGCTAGGTCGTAAGCCTTGGTAATTCGACTTTTCTTTTATGCCATATGTCATGGTTGATTATTTTGGTGTTAAAATTCATGATATGGCAATAGTGTAGTAGGGGGATGTTTGACAATGATTAGCCTTTGGCATGGCTAGTCATGATCATAATTTGTGATATGTATGATGAATTACTAGTTAGATCAAGGAGAAATCACGAAATGGGCATAGTTGCTTTCGTAACAGATGCTGGCAGCAGCAGTGACGTGAGATTGAAAAATCACTAAAAATAGTAGGAGTGGAATTAATTGATGAATAAATTATGTATTCGAATATCGATGAGTCTATTTTTATATAGAAGTAACGAAAAGATCATATGGACAGTATGTTAAGAGATATTCAGGTTCTCGTGAGACAGGGCCAGAATGGTTTCTGGATTCCCTGTTCCGACTTTGGAAATTCATTATAAATTAACCAGAGATAATTAGGAGTCATGCCATATATGTACAGATTCCTCTCTGAGTCTAGTTTCTATAGAAGCAAACGACATCAGTATTGAAGCTCTGTGCAGGGAGATATCCAATTCGTAATGCGCAAGGGTCAGTGTAGTCGATCCCTGTAACATGGGAGACTTTGACTAATAAACTGTACAAATTGGCCCGACCAAAAATTCTACAAAAATTCTACCATATAGGTATATGAGTCTAGCTCCAGGGAAAATTTAAGGAACTGGATTTTGAGTTTCAGAACTCAAGATATGATTTTTAAAGCGACTAGTACGCAGATTGACAGCTTGTCTGGAAAATGTTAATAAGTGGTTTGAAGTCTGTTAACACCTCGTGTTCGACTCCGGCGACGGTCTCGGGTTCGGGGTGTTACATTTTATTGGTATCAGAGCTATGGTTTAGTCGGTTCTAGGACTACCATAGCACGTATGAGTCTAGCTATACATGCCTTAATGTTAATGTTTAAATGTGTGATGACTTCTGACGGTTAAAATGTTTTTGTTTTGATTAGTAAATGGACCCCGGTGTAGAAAGAACCTTAGCGGATGACGTTGAAAGCGTAGCGGCTGCTCCTGCACAAGGGACGCCGCCTGTTGAACCTCAGTCATCTGCGAATAATCAAGGTGAGGGGGCTAAACAAGCCTTCTTTACCATGATGAATGAGTGGGTCGCACAATATGCCTGAACCAATCCGGCTGTCCAACAATTCCCGAATTTGAATACTCCACCCCAGGAGCCTGTAATTCCATCAGTCACTGATCTTGTGAGGCTGAGTAAGCCACCTGTAGACTTGATTAGGAAGCGCGGGGCTGAGGAGTTCAAGGCCATAGTTACTGATGATGCCGAAAGGGCCGAGTTCTGGCTTGATAACACCATTCGGGTGTTCGATGAACTGTCATGCACACCCGATGAATGTCTAAAGTGTGCTATATCTTTGTTGCGAGACTCAGCCTACTATTGATGGAGGACCCTGATTTCCATAGTCCCAAACGAACGAGTTACTTGGGACTTCTTTCAAACGGAATTCCGAAAGAAATATATTAGTCAACGGTTCATTGATCAAAAGCGCAAGAAATTCTTGGAACTCAAGCAAGGCCGTATGACAGTATCTGAATACGAACATGAATTCGTAAGACTCAGTAGGTATGCCCGGGAGTGTGTAGCTGATGAGGTTGCTATGTGCAAAAGATTCGAAGAAGGATTGAATGAAGATTTAAAGCTACTAGTGGGTATTTTGGAGATAAAAGAATTCGTAACACTAGTTGAACGAGCTTGCAAGGCGGAAGAACTTGGAAAGGAGAAAAAGAAGGCAGAATCTGAAGCTAGAGACTTTCGTAAAAGATCAACGAGCAGAACTCCGTTCTCAGCTATAAAGAAGTTCAGGGAGGACACTCACAAATCGAAGACGACTGCGGGAATTTTTATTAGGACACAACCATTAACAGACTCACGAGCTACTTCGGTAGCTAGTGTGGGCAATAATCGTCAAGAGAAACCTGAATGTCCCCAATGCGGAAGACGACACCTAGGTGAATGTTGGGGTAAGTCTACTAACAGGGCCTGTTACAGATGCGGTTCGAAGGACCACTTCATTAGAGATTGCACGGAGCTTGATGAGAAGAATAAGATTCAAGGTGCAAGACCTAGTGGAGTGACAACTAGAGGTAGACCACCGAGAATTTTAGGAGGTAGGGGTGGTAGTCAGAGAGGGGCCTCTGATACGGCTGTTCGAGCCGAGAACCGCACTCCTGCTAGAGCATATGCCATTCGCGCACGAGAGGAGGCATCCTCCCCTGACGTCATCACTGGTACCTTCACTCTCTTTGATACTAATGTGATTGCATTGATTGACCCTGGCTCTACTCATTCATATGTATGCGAAACCTTAGCATCCAGTAAGACTCTACCTGTTGAGTCTACTGAGTTCGTAATTCGAGTGTCAAACCCTTTGGGTTAATGCCTACTTGTTGATAAAGTGTGTAAGAGATGCCCTCTAATAATCCGAGAATCCTGTTTTCTGGCCGATTTGATGCTTTTGCCGTTTGACGAATTTGATGTTATTCTTGGTTTGGATTGGTTGACCGCGCATGATGCGGTTGTGAATTGCAAAAGCAAGACTATTGATTTGAGGTGCGCAAATAACGAGATAATCCGAGTTGAGTCTACGGACTTAAGGGGGTTGCCAGCTGTAATATCAGCAATGTTGGCCCAGAAATATGTAAGAAAAGGGTGCGAAGCATACCTTGCGTATGTACTTGATGACAAAGAGTTAGAAAAGAAACCCGAATCTGTGCCGGTGGTTTGTGAATACCCGGATGTTTTTCCTGAAGAGTTACCGGGTTTGCCACCTGTTCGGGAGATAGAGTTTGGTATTGAGCTTGTACCGGGAACTACGCTAATTTCGATAGATCCGTATCGTATGGCACTGATCGAGTTAAAGGAATTGAAAGCTCAATTGCAAGAGTTGACGGATAGAGGTTTCGCTCGACCAAGTTTCTCACCTTGGGGTGCACCAGTATTGTTCGTGAAAAAAAAGGACGGAACCATGAGATTGTGCATTGACTATCGTCAACTGAATAAAGTGACGATAAAGAATAAATATCCATTACCGCGCATTGATGATTTGTTTGATCAACTAAAGGGAGCCTCAGTGTTTTCAAAGATAGATTTGAGATCGGGTTATTATCAGTTGCGGATTCGAGATTCGGACGTACCCAAAACTGCTTTCAGAACGAGGTACGGTCACTACGAGTTCTTAGTGATGCCGTTCGGGCTCACTAATGCCCCTGCGGTATTTATGGATTTGATGAATCGGATCTTCAGACAGTATTTGGACCGGTTCGTAGTTGTGTTCATTGATGACATCTTAGTCTATTCAGGAGATGAGACCGAACATGCTGAGCACCTGAGATTAGTGTTGCAAATTTTGCGGGATAAGAAGTTATATGCTAAGTTCAGTAAGTGTGAGTTCTGGTTAAGAGAGGTTAGTTTCTTGGGTCATGTGGTATCCGCATCGGGTATTCGAGTTGACCCGAGCAAAATTTCAGCCATACTTAACTGGAAGCCTCCAAGAAATGTTACCGAAGTTCGGAGCTTCCTGGGGCTCGCCGGTTATTACCGACGATTTGTAAAAGGTTTCTCAATGATAGCCACACCAATGACGAAGCTACTTCAAAAGGATGCTAAGTTCGAATGGACGGAGAAATGTCAGAAAAGCTTCGATCAACTGAAAACTCATTTGACTGAAGCTCCAATTTTAGTGCAACCCGAATCAGGCAAGGAGTTTGTCATATATAGTGACGCATCCCTACTCGGGTTGGGTTGCGTATTGATGCAAGAAGGCCGAGTTGTGGCCTATGCGTCGAGACAATTGAAGCCACACGAGAGAAATTATCCAACCCATGATCTCGAACTAGCTGCCATCGTATTCGCTTTGAAAATATGGCGACATTACTTGTTTAGCGAAAAGTGCCATGTATTTTCGGATCACAAAAGCCTCAAATATTTGATGACTCAAAGAGACTTAAATCTGCGACAAAGACGTTGGCTTGAGTTGTTGAAAGATTACGAGCTTGTCATTGATTACCACCCGGGAAAGGCTAATGTGGTTGCGGACGCCTTAAGCCGAAAATCGCTGTTTGCTTTACGAGCGATGAATGTGCACTTGTCTGTTCTACCCGACAATGTGTTAGTAGCTGAATTAAAGGCCAAACCATCATTGATTCATCAAATTCGTGAAGCTCATAAAGTCAACGATGAAGTGGTTGCAAAACGGGCTGAATGTATTCCGAATATGGAATCCGAATTTCAAATTGATGATGACGATTGTTTGAGGTTCAGAAGTCGGTTGTGTGTTCCAAGAAATTCAGAACTCATTTCGATGATTCTGAACGAAGCTCATTGTAGCCGAATGTCAATTCACCCGGGGAGTACGAAAATGTACAATGATTTGAAACGTCGGTTTTGGTGGCATGGTATGAAACGGGACATCTCCGACTTTGTTTCGAGATGTTTAATATGTCAACAAGTGAAAGCGGAACATCAAGTGCCTTCAGGATTACTTCAGCCGATCATGATACCCGAGTGGAAATGGGATCGAGTCACAATGGACTTTGTGTCTGGACTGCCATTGTCAGCAAGCAAGAAGGATGCAATTTGGGTTGTTGTTGATAGACTGACTAAGTCGGCTCACTTTATCCCCGTGCGTACGGATTTTTCATTGGATAAACTAGCCGAATTGTATGTTTCTCAGATTGTGAGATTACATGGAGTACCTATTTCTATCGTGTCGGATAGAGATCCGAGATTCACCTCGCGATTTTGGAAGAAATTGCAAGAAGCTTTGGGTACCAAGCTGCATTTTAGCACCGCTTTTCATCCACAAACCGATGGTCAATCCGAGCGGATAATTCAGATACTTGAGGATATATTGAGATGTTGCATCCTCGAGTTTAGTGGTTCATGGGAACGGTATTTACCTTTGATTGAATTCGCTTACAACAATAGTTTTCAATCAAGTATTAAGATGGCACCTTACGAGGCTTTGTACGGTCGTAAATGCTGTACACCATTGTTTTGGACCGAGCTCGGTGAAGGTAAAATTTTTAGAGTCGATTTGATTAAAGATGCCGAACAGAAAGTAAGGGTAATCCGTGAAAGTCTAAAGGCAGCCACGGATCGTCAGAAATCGTATGCGGATTTGAAACGAAAAGACATTGAATATCAGGTGGGAGATAAAGTGTTTTTTAAAGTTTCGCCTTGGAAAAAGGTACTCAGATTTGGCCGAAAGGGCAAGTTGAGTCCGAGATTCATTGGGCCATACGAAATATCCGAACGAGTCGGTCCAGTCGCGTATCGATTGATTTTACCCCCTGAACTTGAAAAGATTCACGACGTCTTTCATGTTTCGATGCTTCGGCGCTATAGATCTGATCCTTCGCACATAATTAGTCCGTCGGAGGTTGAAATTCAGGCTGATATGAGTTATGAAGAAGAGCCGATGCGTATCCTAGCTCGTGAAGTGAAGGGGTTGCGAAACAAAAGGGTTCCGTTAGTAAAGGTGTTATGGCTCAAACACGGGATCGAGGAAGCTACTTGGGAAACCGAGAGCTCGATGAAAGAACGATACCCAAACCTATTTACCGGTAAGATTTTCGGGGACGAAAATTTCTTGAGTGGGGGAGAGTTGTAACAGCCCAAAATTGACCCTAGTCGGGAAGTGGTTTCGGGACCACAAAACCGAGTCATAAAATTTAGTTAAAATTTTATTTGCATATCTTATATGTGTGATAGTACTTGTATGAAAATTTGATGTTTTAATTTTTGTATTAGGAATGTGAATTTTGCTTGAAAGGATCTAGTTGAGAGACTTAGAAAATTTTGATAGGTAAATAAGTAAGGACCAAATAGTATTAAAATAGGAAAGTTTGGGTTTGCATGTCAAAGTGCCCAATTCTTGATAAGTGGCCGGCCAAGCATGACTCCATTCCTCCAAGTTTATGTTGTTTATTATTTAATATTGGTAAGTAAATTAAAATAATTTAAAGAAAGGAATTAAAAAGGAAGAGATGAATAAAATAAGGAGGGAAGAGGGAGTGTTCATCTTTTTTTTCTTTGGCTATTGCCGTGAGTGAGGAGAAGGAAGGGAGATTTGGTTATTGGATTTGGCTTGGAAGATGGCTAGAATGAGGTATGTATTGAATGATTCTTGAAAATCTATGCATGTTTGAGATGGTTAGTTCAAATTCTACTCATCCTATAGATTAGACTTAGGATTTTGAGGTTGAAATTCGGCCAAGAAGCTTGAAACTCTTAGTAGATGTGTTAATGTCATTAAAATGGATAGTAACGTAGGATATGGTGAGTGGTTAATTGCTTTTAACTTGAAAGTTGAGGTTAAAATGGGTTAAGTGATTGTCGAATCTAATTTAGGGGTGGAGGATTGTGTTCATGTTATATTGGATAGGTAGAGGTTGTAATGAGGTTGAAATTGTTGAATTGTTAGCTTGGTAACTAATGAAGTAATCGGCCATATGGGGTAAAAATGGGATGTTCATTTTAGTTGTTGTTTCATTTTTGTGAGAAATGGGTCAAGTGTTCATGAGATGAAATTGTGTGATTAGATAAATTAAAGGTAATAGTATAGTTGATGAATATATATAGATATACATATTCGGCCATCACTTAGGAGCTTATGTGATGTTGAGTTTAAGCTTTGCATATTCGGCTATATATATATATATATACATATATATGTAAGCCCATTCGTGATATTACCATAGGACTATGTATATATAACCGACAAACAAATGGGAAAAACTAGCAAAGGTGAATGCCGAATGAGCTATAGGAGGTGTGGATGACTTTTATGCATGTGGGTGTGTGTGTATGCCATTTAGTTGGTGACATTCGGCATTTCTTAATTAACATTAGAGATGAGTGAATGAAATCGGCATGTGTATTTGTGAAAATGCCGAATGTGAACTTGGATAATATTGAGTAATGTATGTGCTTTAAAATGATGGAATGGAGTGGATGCTTTAAATGTGTTATGAACAATTATAAGTTAAATTAAGGTTTGCTAAATTACCATTGTCATTGCCGAATATACAAACATACATATGCATGTGTAATTGAAGTATGAATGTTTAGCAAGATGGTTAAACTAGTTAATTTATCGATTTAGCTCAAGAAGCTAAAGGTGGAGAGGCAAGCAAGGGCAAAGAAAAGATCATCGAGTAACCGAGTTGGAACCGTCTTACCCAACACAAGGTAAGTCATCAAGCATATATTTTGTATTGATCTAAATAGACATAATGTCTATGTAATTATGCCGAATGGAATGATAAATTTATATACATGTATGCATGTGGTGATGAAAGTGTCGAATGAAAAGAAAAGAGGTGAGAGGTATTGAGTTGTTGATCTCGGCACTAAGTGTGCGGGTATAAACATTTATGATCATGAGATTGGCACTAAGTGTGCGGGTTTAAATTGTTCAGCACTAAGTGTGCGAGTTTGATTATATAGCACTAAGTGTGCGAGTTGATTTTATAGCACTGAGTGTGCGGACTTAATATATATATTTTTGAATCACTATGGGCACTAAGTGTGCGACATTATTGAGTTGATCACGGACAGCGGATCGGGTAAGTACCTTGAGTTCATGGCTAATAGGCACTATGTTTATATTTGGAGTTGAGCTTGGTAAGTTTGAACCTATGTGACAAATATACTTGAAGTCACGTACATAAGATTTATCGTGGAATAGGTGAAAGGCCGTTTAGTTGTATGATTGTAACGAAATTAAAATGATGTATGAAAATGCCTCAAATATCCTATTGATTAGTTTATGGAATGTGAATGCATGATTTGGTATGAGATTGAACCGATAGGTCTGAGGAACTATGCATGGTTCGGTATGGATGGAGTAACTAGCCTCGTTCCATTTTGTTTCCTCTTGTGATAATGTTATTAATGGATGGTAGCGCTTTGCTTATGACTTACTGAGTTATATACTCACTCGGTGTTTCCTTGTCACCTATTCTAGGTTTCTTGGACTCGTCTCTTTTTGCGTGGTCGGGCCGTCATCGAAGTCATCACACCGGCTAGCAAGTTTTGGTACTTTCTTCTTAGTCGGCTTAGGAGAACATTTCGGCATGTATAGGCTATTATGTTGTGTTTGAACTTTGGTACGTAAACTTTTAGCCATGCGAAAATGGCATAAATGTCGGTTGGGTTTGGTTTTATAACGCTAGGTCGTAAGCCTTGGTAATTCGACTTTTCTTTTATGCCATATGTCATGGTTGATTATTTTGGTGTTAAAATTCATGATATGGCAATAGTGTAGTAGGGGGATGTTTGACAATGATTAGCCTTTGGCATGGCTAGTCATGATCATAATTTGTGATATGTATGATGAATTACTAGTTAGATCAAGGAGAAATCACGAAATGGGCATAGTTGCTTTCGTAACAGATGCTGGCAGCAGCAGTGACGTGAGATTGAAAAATCACTAAAAATAGTAGGAGTGGAATTAATTGATGAATAAATTATGTATTCGAAGCTCGATGAGTCTATTTTTATATAGAAGTAACAAAAAGATCATATGGACAGTATGTTAAGAGATATTCAGGTTCTCGTGAGACAGGGCCAGAACGGTTTCTGGATTCCCTGTTCCGACTTTGGAAATTCATTATAAATTAACCAGAGATAATTAGGAGTCATGCCATATATGTACAGATTCCTCTCTGAGTCTAGTTTCTATAGAAACAAACTACATCAGTATTGAAGCTCTGTGCAGGGAGATATCCAATTCGTAATGCGCAAGGGTCAGTGTAGTCGATCCCTGTAACATGGGAGACTTTGACTAATAAACTGTACAAATTGGCCAGACCAAAAATTCTACAAAAATTCTACCACATAGGTATATGAGTCTAGTTCCAGGGAAAATTTACGGAACTGGATTTTGAGTTTCAGAACTCAAGATATGATTTTTAAAGCGACTAGTACGCAGATTGACAGCTTGTCTGGAAAATGTTAATAAGTGGTTTGAAGTCTGTTAACACCTCGTGTTCGACTCCGGCGACGGTCTCGGGTTCGGGGTGTTACATCACACGCCCGTGTGCTATGGTCGTGTGGCTTACACGGGCACCAAACACACTTATGTAATCCAACCATGCCAAAACAGAGCACTACATATTGACTTTCACCCACGACCATATGACACACCCATGTGCCTTAACCGTGTGATCTTAAGACGTTACTACTTTACACACATGACCACAAGGCACGCCCGTGTTCCCTGACCATGTGGCACAATGCAGGCTTGGTTTAAGCCAACTTGCCACCCTTTTTTTGGGTCATTCCTACAAGCAATATTACACAACATCTATACTAAAAATTTTAGCCAATTCCATGCTCAACATATGTTTTATTATAACTAAATCATCATCATTCAATAATCTAGTCAAATCCATACCAAGACACATTAAAAATCTTATTCCAACAACATGCCAAAATGCTCATTTCAAAGCTCATTTATAACACTTTCTAACTTATGCATAATCTTACCATTTCTTCAACTTGGCATCACAAACCATTTACCAAAACTAAGCACAAACATACCATTTGCTAGCCAACTCTCATGGCATAATATATATACATATCAAAGCTTAAATACATAGAAATTCTAGCCTATACATGCCATACTTAAAATTATTTACACTTTCAAAAGTACCAAAATGAGTTCGATAGTATGATGATGATCCTTGACGGTCCCTGAGCTTGTGGTAGCTTCGATATCTATAAAACAATTCAAACATACACACAAAGTAAGCTTTGAAAAGCTTAGTAAGCTCGTACTAAAATTATCAACAGTATATAATCATAAAACATCAATACATAATATGTATATAAATTCTCAAATCATCTATCAAATCTATACCAATCCAATCCACAAGTTCATAACAATTCAATGAACTTCACTTAGATAATATCATCTAACACAAAGGTAACATACTTACTTGGATCATCTCATACTTATTTACTTTCATTCTCACCTCTGGCTTGAGTAATGCAAGACTTTCAGTAAATTATTCATACTTAAACATCCGCACACTTAGTGCTGTAAGAATCAGTCGAAGCTAAAATGATTTCGCACACTTAGTTCCATTTTAGTTAGCCGAAGCTAAGTAGGTATCACAAATTTAGTGCCTTTAGTAGCCAGAGCTAGTTTAAATCACACACTTAGTGCCAATGCTTCCAATTCATCATCATTTTATCCAATTCAGTTATACACAACCCATGTATAATAAAAGCATCCAAACTTACTTAACGTCATATTTTAAGTACGAACTTACCTCGTACTCAGTCGACTCGGACTGTTTATTCTACAATATTTGATTTCCCTCGGTCTAAGTCTGAATTCCTCTTTTCTTGATCTAAATGTATTAAAAATTAACCCTTTTATTCATCAAATAATTCAATTCAATTCATAAACACATATTCAGGGCATTTTACAAACTAGCCCTTACATTTTCACATTTCAACACTTTAGTCCCTATTTCACAAAATCACAAAATACACATAATTTGCATATACACAAACTTAGCCAAATTCTCCTAGTACTCATACTAGGGCACACATTTTTTTATTTCATATTTTAGTCCCTCAAAATAACATTTTTACAATTTAGCCCAAATTGCTCAAATTCATCAAAAATCCAAAGAGAAAACTTGTAAACCCAACATCAAGCTTTCATATTTTACCATTTAACAACAAAAAACTCATGTATTAATCCACAGCATATTTCAAAATCACATCAGAATAAAAAATTGAGGCATGGGCTTAAAAGTATATGAAGCAACGATTACAAAAACGTAAAAATCATCAAAAATCGATCAAAACACATACCTTAATTAAGGATTTACTTAGTCGAACCCTAGCTATTCTTTTTCTTTTTCTTTTCTTGAATTTTCGGTCAAATATGAGCATGAAATGGTTTATTTCATGCCTTTAGTTTAATTATAATTCATTTATAATTAGTTTACCATTTTGCCCTTAGTATAAAACATTAACAAACCACTTTACAAAGGTCATTGGTGTCCATTAACCTTTTAGATGGCATAATAACCACATAAGGACCTCTCATAAACAAAGCCAAGTCAAATAG
The DNA here is from genome assembly GCF_007990345.1 of Gossypium hirsutum. Lineage (NCBI taxonomy): Eukaryota > Viridiplantae > Streptophyta > Magnoliopsida > Malvales > Malvaceae > Gossypium > Gossypium hirsutum. The sequence continues at coordinate 32,116,470 of NC_053427.1, read as the reverse complement.
GCTGTAACACCCCTATCCCGTGACCGTCGCCGGAATAGGTAAGGGGCATTACCGGGCTTGTAACTCATGTCAGAATCGTAAAATTTTGAACTTTCTCTTGAAATAAAGGTCATTCATTTAGATAAGTACCAAGCACAGCCAGGGATAAAATTTAAACTTCTCTAAGTAAACATTCAAAAGATGCCATTTTCGCATGGCTTATATACATTAACCAAAATATTCTTCCGCCACTAGTCTATTTTATACATGCCATAAGATAATCCAAAACATAGCAGTACCAAACAGTGGATAGTGATAGTGTGACTAGTTGCTGACGATCCCCGAGCCTGTAGCTTCGCAATGAGATCTATAAAACAGAGAAAACAAAATAAACGGAGTAAGCATTATAATGCTTAGTAAGTTTTAAGCAGTGTCAACAGATAACAATCAAATCATAACATAGTTGTTCGTATTTTTTATTTCCCTCTTCCTTCAGGCATACCATCCCTTTACCGAATATGCACATCTCATCATATACAATAGGCAGATAAACCTTCACATAAAAGTGAGCTCATGTGACATAGATCTATTGTATGATTTCACATAACCTCTCACACTAATCCGATGTCACATAATCATAGGAATAGTCTCATAGATTGCTCTCGTATGCATCACATAACTACCTTATGATTTAGTTCAAATCAAGCTCACATATAAACTTGGAGTACATACCTGTTTAACCTTTCGCATTGAATATATTTATAAGCAATTCTTATTACGAAGTCTTATAGCTTTCACCTCTACTCGGATTATCGGTGAGACCTTTAGCTCAGACGAAATCTCCACATGAAGTTATCGGGTCTTACCCGGGCAAAATCTCCACACGTAGTCATCGGGTCTTACCCGGACATAATCTCCACACGTACTCATCGGATCTTTAGAGCTCGGATATAGTACGAGCACGAAGCTTACGGACATTAATCAGTGATAATATTCTCGCATAAAGCCTGCGGGGTTTTAACCCGGATATAGTACTGACACAAATGCCCTTCGGGACTTATCACATTTATACACTTTCACATCCATCACGTTGGCCACTCGGCCCTGTCGCATATATACACTTTCACATTCATCACATTGGCCATTAGGCCTTATCACATATATACACTTTCACATTCATCACATCGGCCATTAGGCCTTATCACATATATATACACTTTCACATTCATCACATTGGCCATTCGGCCTTATCACATATATACACTTTCACATTCATCACATCGACCATTAGGCCTTATCACATATATACACTTTCACATTCATCACATCGGCCATTAGGCCTTATCACATATATATACACTTTCACATTCATCACATTGGCTATTAGGCCTTATCACATATATACACTTTCACATTCATCACATCGGCCATTAGGCCTTATAACATATATACACTTTCACATTCATCACATCGGCCATTAGGCCTTATCACATATATATACACTTTCACATTCATCACATTGGCCATTCGGCCTTATCACATATATACACTTTCACATTCATCACATCGACCATTAGGCCTTATCACATATATACACTTTCACATTCATCACATCGGCCATTAGGCCTTATCACATATATATACACTTTCACATTCATCACATTGGCTATTAGGCCTTATCACATATATACACTTTCACATTCATCACATCGGCCATTAGGCCTTATCACATATATACACTTTCACATTCATCACATCGGCTATTAGGCCTTATCACATATATACACTATCACATTCATCACATCGGCCATTAGGCCTTATCACATATATACACTTTCACATTCATCACATTGGCCATTAGGCCTTATCACATATATATACACTTTCACATTCATCACATTGGCCATTCGGCCTTATCACATATATACACTTTCACATTCATCACATCGGCCATTAGGCCTTATCACATATATATACACTTTCACATTCATCACATTGGCCATTCGGCCTTATCACATATATACACTTTCACATTCATCACATTGGCCACTAGGCCTTATCACATATATATACACTTTCAAATTTATTCAAATATACTTCACATACCACATATACTATCATGTACAGACTTGGTCTTGGCCGAATCTACATCCATCACTTTCCAATGATTAATTCAATTTTACGCCATACTATCATTTCATATTCGAATACTCATAAGCTTACAATATCACGATTTAGAATTCAAGTATGGGTTTGGTCAATAGCTTATGAGCAACTAAAACAAGTTTTATCCATGTTTACAACAAAATCACATATTCACTACGAGCTGTTTTCCTGACCAATGGTCACTAAATTATTTATAACCGGAGCTACAAAACTCCAAATCACTTGCCATTAATATTTCCTGAATATAGACTCGTATATCTTCCATCCATAAAATTTCCAGAATTTTAGGTTTGGCCAATCAATACCAGATTTTTCTTAAAGTTTCCCCTGTTTCACTGTTTGACTAATCTGACCACTCTTCACTACGAATCAAATTTCTCATTTTACAGAATTCAAAAGGTGTTGTATTTGATTTAATTTGAAACTAGACTCATTAAGGAGTCTAAGCATATAAATTTTATCTTATAACCATTTTTGTACAATTTATAATGATTTTCTAAAAACAGAACAGGGGATTTCGGATTCATTCTGACACCGTCTCACACAACTTTAAATATCTCTTTATAGGAAATTTCTTTGCTCACAAGGTCTCTTTTATAAGAAACTAGACTAATTAAGCCTTGATTACATATTTTATTCAGCCTATAATTCCACACCAACTATTTATAGTGATTTTCTAAACTCACATTACTGCTGCTGTCCAGAGCAAATTATTACAATTTGCTCTTAAATTTCCAAGTCCAAACACATATGAACTTACCATTTGAGTTTAAGACATATCATGGCCACACCATACCTTATTAAATCAACTCATTATGTCCTATTATGATTGAATTTACTCAACGTTTAATCACTTAAAACTTACCTCGGAAGTGGTCGACGATTAGATATCCACGGCTATTCGTTTACTTTCTCTTTTCCCCTATCCGACTTTGATCCTCTAAGCTCTTGAGCTAAATCAAACAATTTACTTCCCAATCAAACACAATCACACGGCATCCATATACATTTTAGAACCATTCTTAACATATTTACTACTCATTTACAAACGAAATACTCATATCACATTTATAAAACTACCTTTCATAAACACTATGTATAAATATGCATTTCTTCACTATTTACTAAGTCAAGCCAAACCACATGATTTATTAATCGTTAATATATATACAGCATTAACAACTTCACTTAAGCTTCAGTATAAAATTTGGTCTTACCAAATTTTGCACATTTTACAAAAATAATAACTACCAATTTTACACATAAGTGCCGAATCAAATAATACCACACTTACAATATCACTTGACTAATGAAATATCCAAAATATCAATCTATCATTTACCAAATTCATAAACCACATATAAGGCACATTTTAAACTCAAGCATGTAACTTAACAACTTAACCATTAGTTGCCGAACCACAAACAAAACATATTCATACGTTAATATCTCAAACCTTACCTTAACAACCAATATGCAAGATATCACATATACATAACTTAGCTTATGAGAACATATGTATTACATCATAAACACATCTTTTACCAATTACCTAACTTAAGCCAAATTTTATAATCAACCACAAAAAAATATACCACAAATCACACTTCCAAAATGGGCTACTTCCATGGCCGATTATACTTCATCATTAACATATCTCATTTTCGGATCATATAATCAACATTTGTTCAAGACATCAAACCTCTTTAATTTCGGCTATTACTAATATAAACATTCACAAATCATATTCTTAGGAAGACCGATTTCTTTCCATAACACATTCATCATCAATACTTAGATGAAACAATCAAAATCCCTTCCTTTATACCCTAGCCGAATGCTCCAATCATCCATCAAAATTACAAATTTTAGCATGGGCTAAGTAAGAACCATGATTATTTACCTAAAACAAGTTAAAATTTCACAATTTGACATAATATACTAACCTTTTTAATGACTCAAGTGACCAAAAATTCTTCCCCTCCTTTGTTTCTTCTATTCGGCCATGTTGAACAACAAAGAAAGAATTTTGTTTTTCCTCCCCTTTCTCTAGTCACGGCAATGGGGAGTAAAGGGGGAGACAACTTTGGTTTCTCCTCCCACTCACCTCATGTTTTATCATTCTTAATATTTTCTCTTTTTTTTTCTTTCTCCATTTCTTTATTACTAACTTTATTTTATTGTTTCCTCCCATGATGCACCAACACAACATGTCTATGACATGTTTTTAGCCATAACATCTTGTCCACCCATGCTCTTTATTTTATTAATCCTTACATAATGCACTACCCCAACATGTTTATGACATGTTTTTAGCCATAACATCTTGTCCACCTATGCTCATGGCTGGCCACTACATATTAGGGGGGAAATTGACATGCAAGTCCTCCCTTTTGATTACATGCACTATTAGGTCCTTGTAGATTAGCCTATCACATTTCAAAAATGTCACCCATAAGTCCTTTTGACTAAATTCACATGTAATTTACTAAATCGAAGCCTAAAACTTTCACACCTTCATAATCACATATTTTAGACAATAAATATCACATTCAAATAATTTGGTGACTCGGTTTAGCGGTCCCGAAACCGCTTTCCGACTAGGGTCATTTTAGGGCTGTCACAACTCTCCCCCACTTAAGAAATTTTCGTCCCCGAAAATTTCTACCGATGCATAGTTTAGGATAACGTCCTCTTATTGAATTATATCCACAAAGACATTAGCTCATTGATAGCAATTGTAATTCATTATTGATTTCGCATCGATCTATAAAATCATTTTCTTATCTTAAAACAAATACATAAACATTTCTACAAGTATGCACATATATCTCATTTTCTTGATTTCATAAGTAATAATCACTTAATTTAATTCACAAATGCATTTCAAACACATATTAAGCACATATTAATATGTATAATTCACATCATCAACCCACATATTTGTAACCCACATTTTCATTCATGTATAAGCTGTAACCTGACCGAAAGTACACATATACTCAAACATCCCAATAAATATCCTTTATCACTCCATCATATCTCACTATTCAACTTAACCTATTTCCAACAGAAAATCAACTTCCACATACCTGAACATTGAGTTCATTTAGCACATTCAATCACCGTTAACGATACCCGTATACAATCGATTTGGCATCAAGCCTCATATTGTATACCGACATGGGATTTATTTTAGCACATAACCCATATATCCAAAATTATCAGCATTCATCACAAATTCTTACAGACTTTCAAATGTCGAACTTAATCGAAATAATTTCTTGAATATGATTAACAAACAAAAAAAAATAGGGGTCATTTAGCAATAGCACATATGACTTCATATACCAAGCATTCCATAGACTAAATTCGTAACACATTTATAACATGAATTCATTTCTTAACAACATATCCACCATTTTTTTACTTTCATCTGATTTTCTCATACCTTCCGTACATACCTGTATCACTTATTCTGATCTTACTTAATTTATCATCTTAAATATACCTGTTGAATCATTCGAAATCATCACGGATACTCATTAAGCACATATAGCTCTTACAATGCCATATCCTAGATATGGTCTTACATATTCTCACATATCGAGCCGATGCCATGTCCCAGACATGGTCTTACACACTATCTCAAATCAATGCCTTCGTCCCAGACGAGGTCTTACATGAATTCCACTTCACACACTTAGTGCCCACTGACCGATCTCGCACTCATAGTGCTCGGTTAAAGGAATTCGCACACACACAGTGCCTCTAATCATTCACACACATAGTGCTCTTATTCATTCGTTATTACACATTGAAATGACTTAACCAAATCTATAAACATCATGTATGTACACTTTTAAACATATCATCTCATTTAAATTTGAATTCCTATAGTAATGAACACTTAAACTTTGCTCAAATTACCGGAACGAAGCCTACTAGGCACGAAGGCCCGAATACACGTCACCAGCATGATTGCTCTTCGGGACCTAGCCCGGATATAACACTAGCACAAATGCTCTTCGGGGTTTAGCACGGATATATCACTAGCACGAATGCTCTTCGGAACTTAGTCCGGTCCGGATACATCACTAGCACGAATGCTCTTCGGAACTTAGTCCGGATACATCACTAGCACGAATGCTCTTCGGAACTTAGTCCGCATACATCACTAGCACGAATGCTCTTCGGAACTTAGTCCGGATACATCACTAGCACGAATGCTCTTTGGAACTTAGTCCGGATACATCACTAGCACGAATGCTCTTCGAGATTTAGCCCGGACATTTCACTCTCAATTCTCATGTACATATACACATATAGCATTACACATTAGTATATCATTTACATTACTTGAATACAAACACAACATGCTTATCGACCATTCAACTTCCAGTTCCATAGCCACATACAAAAATCACATTTATAGTCATAACACTCTTTCAAAATTGCATCACTTATACCCTTATAATTCAATCCAAATCAAAATTCAAATACGAGTACATGATACGTACCTGATCAACTTAATGATTTAGGCATATCTAATTGAAGTTATATCGCAGATTCTCATAGTCAGAAGCTTGCTACAGCTCGATCGGGATCAAGATTCATTACAATACAGCAAACACATTTTAATAGTAAAAAATCATCACACTATCATTTTATCACTTTATGGCATGTATAAATAGACTCACGCGTGCTACGTTAGTCCTAGAATCGACTAAACCGTAGCTCTGATACCAATAAAATGTAACACCCCTATCCCGTGACCGTCGCTGAAATAGGTAAGGGGAATTACCGGGCTTGTAACTCATGTCAGAACCGTAAAATTTTGAACTTTCTCTTGAAATAAAGGTCTTTCATTTAGATAAGTACCAAGCACAGCCAGGGATAAAATTTAAACTTCTCTAAGTAAACATTCAAAAGATGCCATTTTCGCATGGCTTATATACATTAACCAAAATATTCTTCCGCCACTAGTCTATTTTATACATGCCATAAGATAATCCAAAACATAGCAGTACCAAACAGTGGATAGTGATAGTGTGACTAGTTGCTGATGATCCCCGAGCCTGTAGCTTCGCAATGAGATCTATAAAACAGAGAAAACAAAATAAACGGAGTAAGCATTATAATGCTTAGTAAGTTTTAAGCAGTGTCAACAGATAACAATCAAATCATAACATAGTTGTTCGTATTTTTTATTTCCTTCTTCCTTCAGGCATACCATCCCGTTACCGAATATGCATATCTCATCATATACAATAGGCAGATAAACCTTCACATAAAAGTGAGCTCATGTGACATAGATCTATTGTATGATTTCACATAACCTCTCACACTGATCCAATGTCACATAATCATAGGAATAGTCTCATAGATTGCTCTCGTATGCATCACATAACTACCTTATGATTTAGTTCAAATCAAGCTCACATATAAACTTGGAGTACATACCTGTTTAACCTTTCGCATTGAATATATTTATAAGCAATTCTTATTACGAAGTCTTATAGCTTTAACCTCTACTCGGATTATCGGTGAGACCTTTAGCTCAGACGAAATCTCCACATGAAGTTATCGGGCCTTACCCGGACAAAATCTCCACACGTAGTCATCGGGTCTTACCCGGACATAATCTCCACACGTACTCATCGGATCTTTAGAGCTCGGATATAGTACGAGCACGAAGCTTACGGACATTAATCAGTGATAATATTCTCGCATAAAGCCTGCGGGGTTTTAACCCGGATATAGTACTGACACAAATGCCCTTCGGGACTTATCACATTTATACACTTTCACATCCATCACGTTGGCCACTCGGCTCTGTCGCATATATACACTTTCACATTCATCACATCGGCCATTAGGCCTTATCACATATATACACTTTCACATTCATCACATCGGCCATTAGGCCTTATCACATATATACACTTTCACATTCATCACATCGGCCATTAGGCCTTATCACATATATACACACTTTCACATTCATCACATTGGCCATTAGGCCTTATCACATATATACACTTTCACATTCATCACATCGGCCATTAGGCCTTATCACATATATATACACTTTCACATTCATCACATTGGCCATTCGGCCTTATCACATATATACACTTTCACATTCATCACATCGGCCATTAGGCCTTATCACATATATACACTTTCACATTCATCACATCGGCCATTAGGCCTTATCACATATATATACACTTTCACATTCATCACATCGGCCATTAGGCCTTATCACATATATACACTTTCACATTCATCACATCGGCCATTAGGCCTTATCACATATATATACACTTTCACATTCATCACATTGGCCATTCGGCCTTATCACATATATACACTTTCACATTCATCACATCGGCCATTAGGCCTTATCACATATATATACACTTTCACATTTATTCAAATATACTTCACATACCACATATACTATCATGTACAGACTTGGTCTTGGCCGAATCTACATCCATCACTTTCCAATGAATAATTCAATTTTACGCCATACTATCATTTCATATTCGAATACTCATAAGCTTACAATATCACGATTTAGAATTCAAGTATGGGTTTGATTAATAGCTTATGAGCAACTAAAACAAGTTTTATCCATGTTTACAACAAAATCACATATTCACTACGAGCTGTTTTCCTGACCAATGGTCACTAAATTATTTATAACCGGAGCTACAAAACTCCAAATCACTTGCCATTAATTTTTCCGGAATATAGACTCGTATATCTTCCATCCATAAAATTTCTAGAATTTTAGGTTTGGCCAATCAATACCAGATTTTTCTTAAAGTTTCCCCTGTTTCACTGTTTGACTAATCTGACCACTCTTCACTACGAATCAAATTTCTCATTTTACAGAATTCAAAATGTGTTGTATTTGATTTCATTTGAAACTAGACTCATTAAGAAGTCTAAGAATATAAATTTTATCTTATAACCATTTTTGTACAATTTATAATGATTTTCTAAAAACAGAACAGGGGATTTCGGAGTCATTCTGACACCGTCTCACACAACTTTAAATATCTCTTTATAGGAAATTTCTTTGCTCACAAGGTCTCTTTTATAAGAAACTAGACTAATTAAGCCTTGATTACATATTTTATTCAGCCTATAATTCCACACCAACAATTTATAGTGATTTTCTAAAATCACGTTCTGCTGCTGTCCAAAGCAAATTATTACAATTTGCTCTTAAATTTCCAAGTCCAAACACATATGAACTTACCATTTGAGTTTAAGACATATCATGGCCACATCATACCTTATTAAATCAACTCATTATGTCCTATTATGATTGAATTTACTCAACGTTTAATCACTTAAAACTTACCTCGGAAGTGGTCGACGATTAGATATCCACGGCTATTCGTTTACTTTCTCTTTTCCCCTATCTGACTTTGATCCTCTAAGCTTTTGAGCTAAATCAAACAATTTACTTCCCAATCAAACACAATCACACGGTATCCATATACATTTTAGAACGATTCTTAACATATTTACTACTCATTTACAAACGAAATACTCATATCACATTTACAAAACTACCTTTCATAAACACTATGTATAAATATGCATTTCTTCACTATTTACTAAGTCAAGCCAAACCACATGATTTATTAATCGTTAATATATATATACAGCATTAACAACTTCACTTAAGCTTAAGTATAAAATTTGGTCTTACCAAATTTTGCACATTTTACAAAAATAATAACTACCAATTTTACACATAAGTGCCGAATCAAATAATACCACACTTACAATATCACTTGACTAATGAAATATCCAAAATATCAATCTATCATTTACCAAATTCATAAACCACATATAAGGCACATTTTAAACTCAAGCATGTAACTTAACAACTTAACCATTAGTTGCCGAACCACAAACAAAACATATTCATACGTTAATATCTCAAACCTTACCTTAACAACCAATATGCAAGATATCACATATACATAACTTAGCTTATGAGAACATATGTATTACATCATAAACACATCTTTTACCAATTACCTCACTTAAGCCAAATTTTTATAATCAACCACAAAAAAATATACCACAAATCACACTTCCAAAATGGGCTACTTCCATGGCCGATTATACTTCATCATTAACATATCTCATTTTTGAATCATATAATCAACATTTGTTCAAGACATCAAACCTCTTTAATTTCGGCTATTACTAATATAAACATTCACAAATCATATTCTTAGGAAGACCGATTTCTTTCCATAACACATTCATCATCAATACTTAGATGACACAATCAAAATCCCTTCCTTTATACCCTAGCCGAATGCTCCAATCATCCATCAAAATTACAAATTTTAGCATGGGCTAAGTAAGAACCATGATTATTTACCTAAAACAAGTTAAAATTTCACAATTTGACATAATATACTAACCTTTTTAATGACTCAAGTGACCAAAAATTCTTCCCCTCCTTTGTTTCTTCTATTCGGCCATGTTGAACAACAAAGAAAGAATTTTGTTTTTCCTCCCCTTTCTCTAGTCACGGCAATGGGGAGTAAAGGGGGAGACAACTTTGGTTTCTCCTCCCACTCACCTCATGTTTTATCATTCTTAATATTTTCTCTTTTTTTTCTTTCTCCATTTCTTTATTACTAACTTTATTTTATTGTTTCCTCCCATGATGCACCAACACAACATGTCTATGACATGTTTTTAGCCATAACATCTTGTCCACCCATGCTCTTTATTTTATTAATCCTTACATAATGCACTACCCCAACATGTTTATGACATGTTTTTAGCCATAACATCTTGTCCACCCATGCTCATGGCCGGCCACTACATATTAGGGGGGAAAATTGACATGCAAGTCCTCCCTTTTGATTACATGCACTATTAGGTCCTTGTAGATTAGCCTATCACATTTCAAAAATGTCACCCATAAGTCCTTTTGACTAAATTCACATGTAATTTACTAAATCGAAGCCTAAAACTTTCACACCTTCATAATCACATATTTTAGACAATAAATATCACATTCAAATAATTTGGTGACTCGGTTTAGCGGTCCCGAAACCGCTTTCCGACTAGGGTCATTTTAGGGCTGTCACATAGGCACTTTTAATATCTAGCACACAGCTTTTACATTTTACACGATTTGATCCTTTTTGCAAACTAAGCACACAAACAGTTAAATTTCCACACAAGACTTTCATACATGTCAATTCACTTATCATAGGTTTGGAAAATAATATTAAAATATTTTTCTAATTCAGATATGTGGTCCCAAAACCACTATTCCTACTAGGGTCAAAACCAGACTGTTACACTTCCTCACAAGCTCGGATAGCATAGGCTCTAGCAGGTGCGCGAGCCTCAGATCTAACAGTAGTGTCCTTTGTTCCTCTTTGACTACCGCTTATATTTCCCGAATTTTTGGGAGGTCTACTGATCGCATGATTTCGTGATAGGTTTTAAATATTTATAATTAATCGTTCTTGAAACTAACTATTATTGTGATGTAGGCAAGTGTACCTATCGAACAGTAGTATAGTTTTAGCAAGACCGAATTGTCGAACCCAAAGGAACTAAAAGTTCTAGTAATGACTGTATTTTTATTATCTAGCCTAAGAATAACGAGGTTTTTTTTTAACTAACTAATTATCTAAACTAAGAATTCATAGAGAATGGAATTGGGGAATTGCTTTTGGGAAAATCGATTGAATTAAGAAAATACCTAATGAAAAATCCACCTAGACTGTACTTGTTATTTTGGCTCCTAATCGAGCGATTTATTCATTTAACTTGTTCCGTAGAGATCCTTAAGTTATGTTATTATCCCTATTCAAGACTAATAACGTCTAATCCCTAGATTGAATAATTGAGACCTTTCTCTAATTAACACCCTAGGGTTGCATTAACTCGATCTATGGATCCCCTTATTAGGTTTCACCCTAATCCGACAAAATCTTTTCACCCTATGTCTAGGCGCGCAAACAACTCCACTTAATTATGACAAATGTACTCTTAGACAGGGTCTATTCCTCCTCTGAATAAGAGCTTATCTTGAATCAGTATCCTGGGTTATCAAAACAAGAATTAAAAACACATAATTAAGAACAAGTTAAATATTTATCATACAATTCAGAAAATAATAACAAGATTCGTCTTAGGTTTCATTCCCCTTAGGTATTTAGGGGTTTTAGTTCATAACTAAATAAGAAAACATCTCAGAATAATAAAGAATACAAAACATAAAGAAAACCCAAAACTCTTGAAGCGAAAATTGAGGAGAGATCTTCAGTCTTGATGGTGAATCCGGCTTCTGAGACGGATCAATCGGCTTCCTTGGAGTAATGCCTTACTCCCTATTCAGTGTCTCCCTTTTCTTCCTCCTCTAGGGTGTATTTATAGGCTTTGGAATGCCTAAGAGGCCTCAAAATTAGCCTTTTCCGAATTGGACTCAACTTGGGCTTGGCAGGGACACACCCATGTGCAATTACTTCAGGCCGTGCTTGAGCCTACCAAATTGACATGGCCGTGTGATCTGCCCATGTGAGGGAGGTCTAGGCCGTGTTGATTTCGTACTTTGGCCCTTTTTTCTCCATTTTTGGCCCGTTTCTTGTTCCTTTCACTATCTTATGCTCTTCTAAGTATAAAACATGAAATTAAAGCATTAGGAGCATCAAATTCACCAATTCTAATAGGAAATCATCTGTAAAATGTGTTAAACATGGGGTAAAAATATGTATAAATTACGGTTTATCAAATACCCCTACACTAAAGCATTTGCTTGTCCTCAAGCAAAATTCTCAACTCATAATCAAAATAAATTCTTCTAAACTTATAATTTCTATCGATAATATCTCAAAATAATCCATAGGTAATCATACATTGAGAATTCAACTAAAAGAACATAAAAGTTTCAAGCATTCCAAGTTGAGTATTTAATCATGCAAACATAGGTGTCTCTCTTTATCTAAGTAATTACATTTGATTCATAATATCACAGAGTTTCACATCCTCACTAAAGATTCACTCAAATCACTCGAGGTGTTTAAAGACAATAAATGAAGCACTCAATAGTCAATAATGAAAAGTCATTACCATATGCTTGCATGAAAATCAAATCTCCACCGCTATAATTTAAGATGATACATCAATCAAAAGGTCTTTAGAGGGTTGTAATGAGGCTTGGTTAGGGGGTGTGGTCACAAGCTGAAAGAAAGGATTAGAATCAAGATTGAGTTGAAAAATTACCTAACTAGAAAAATATTTAATCATCACTTACGTACAACATAACTCCTTCTCTGACTATGGAATTTAAATACTGAAGCTTACAAAAAAAAGACCACTACTAATACGTATACATGCTTTTTTTAAGAACAAGTTAAATATCATAGACTAACTATTAAGAACTAGACATAGCTAAGCAATTTATTCAACTCAAATCTCGACAAAAATAGAGATTAATTTAGGGGATTTCAACAATAATAAGTTAAGGGTTAATATTAAGGGTAATAAAAGAAATGGCTTGTTATGCTCAAGGGAGTTTACTAGGGGTTAATCATGGAGGTAGGCTTTTCATGCCATGAGTGGGTTAATCCTAAGTGCCTTAATCATTTTGACATATCAAATCAAATGGTGTGGTTTTGACATGCACAATCAAGCAAGTTCTAGAATAACAGTTCAATACTGATGCAGTGGAAGTAATAATAAAAGTGAGCCTGAAAGAATTAATAGATGCTCAAAAGGCTCAAAAATCTCACAAAAATTATGGCTTTTTGATGTTTAAACCTTGTAAATTCCAACTCAAAGTAATACCTAAACTTTGGGGAAACAACCTAAGATTTTAAACTCTTAAAAATCAACTTATCATGCTTGATTCTCTAATGTTTTGAGGTTTAAACAATCAATACATAAATGCCAATGTTTTAATTCAAGATATATCAATCAACGTCATAAATCAATCAAAATTTATCCTAAATATAATATGAGAGCTTTTCAAGAGAACAAGGCAGTCATTCAGGGATTTTTCTGATAATGAAATGAATACCCCCCACACCTAAGATGTACATTGCTCTCAACGTACAAAGATAAACAGGAAAAAAATAAATTTGTAATCGTAAGATAAGGGGAGAAGTGAAATGTAACACCCCCACGCCCGAAACCGTCACCGGAGTCAAGCTTGAGGTGTTACTAAACTTATCTTACCTTTTAAACAACTCTAAACCACTTATTTTAATTTTCAGAATAAACTATTTTTCTACATCATGGTTGCTTAAAAATTCATTTCTCGAGTTTCAAAACTCAAAATTAAGATTTGTAAATTTTTCCTGAAACTAGACTCATATATCTATCTACTAATTTTTTTCTAGAATTTTTGACTGAGCCAATTAGTACAGTTTATTAGTTAAAGTTACCCCTATTTCAAAATTCGACTGCACTGGTCTCTACTTACTACGAACCACTTTTCTCTCTGTAAAAAAATCATATGACTATACCGTTTGTTTCCATTAAAACTAGATTCAATAAGGATTCTAATAATATAATGTAAACCACCTAATTATTTTTGTCAAATTTATGGTGAATTTCTAAAGTTGGAATAGGGGATCCAGAAATCGCTCTGGCCCTATTTCACCAAAACTCAGATACCCTATAAAATACAAAACCTTTACCTGTTTTGCTTATTCCATATGAAAATAGACACAACAAGATTTAATTTCATATATTATTCACCATCAACCCATGTCTCTACAATTTCTTGTGATTTTTCAAAATCCCGTTATTTCTGATACTTGAATCTGTTTTTAAGTTACTTTCACATTTTTCTTAGTTTTCATGTGACAGTTACTACTTAATCATACATACTATTAAACATGTATATCATCAGCCACTTTATTAGCCAATCACTAGAAAGTATTTACACATCATTCATTGATCATATCATATCAAAAGAAACCAAGGTCTTATACATGCCATACACAAAACGAAACGTCTAACTATACCAATGTGATTTCTTCGATAGTGTGATCGGGTCTCCGATGTTTCCTTCGATCCCCGAGTGGCTTGATAAAAACTATAAGAAAAAGAAAATAAAGAGAGTAAGCACTAGGCTTAGTAAGCTTACAAGCAAACAAATTACAACATTCAACATAATGAATAATTATACATAATGTCTCCTAGCCTCATAAACTTTCTTTACTTCTCATTTTCTACCTTCTTCTTTACTCACTTACCTTCTTTCTTACCTGACCTTTCACTATTCATGAATATAATCTACCTTCCCTTTTGCTGATAATTCACTGTAATTTAACGTGTAGAATGACCCATTGAACCACTCGGAATACTAAGGATACTAGGGTCGTTCCTGTCTATCAATATCCTGCTAATGCCATGTCTTCGACATGGACTTACATGAATTATTCCTGTCTCCAATGCCATATATATAATATGGGATTACATGGCTCATTCCTGTCTCCAAAGCCATATAACTGATATGGACATACATGGCTCATTTCTGTCCTGTCCTGTCCTATCAACCCCAATATCCTAACATTCCCAAGGTTCAAACAGGGCTTCCTAATGCTTTTTCTCTGTCACTTCGCCTTTAATTCGACTTTAAATATTCAAAGAAAATAAGTATATAAATGCTGGAAATTGAAAATAATAATGTAAAATAAAAGAATATTGCATTTATTTACTGTAAACTTACCTCGATACAAAATGTGACTAAACTTTACAATTTAGTCCTTTACTTTTTCTTTTTCTCGATCTACTCTCGAATTTCGCTCTTCTTGATCTATAATAGAAAATTTAACTTATTTACTATTCATATTTATCAAAATAGTCCTTGACCCAAACTTTGGCAAAATTACATTTTTGCCCTAAACTTTCACATATTTGCACATTTTCCCCAAGGCTCGTAATTTAAACTTCATCCTATTTTCTTATGTTTTATGACATTCTGATCATTTTTCCCTTCTATGACAACATCAAATTCACACTCTAACATGTACTTATGACTATTAGGTATTTTTACCGATTAAGCCCTTTTACTCGTTTTCACTTAAAACCGAGTAGCACAAGTTGTCTAACATAATTTAAAACCTCATATTCTATCATAAAACATCAAAATAAACACTTGTCACCTATGGGTATTTTTCCAAATATGAACCCTAACTTAAATTATTGCTAGCATAAGCTTTATCGAGCTACCAGGACTCCGAAAACGTAAAGAACATTAAAAACGGGGCTTGGAATCACTTACTATGGAGCTTGAAAGCTTGAAACAAACCCTAGCTATGGAGAACCCTTGAAATTTCGTGCTAATGAAGAAGATGATGAATTTTGTGTTATTTTTCCCTTTTTATTTCATTTAATATCCAAATGACCAAAATGCCCTTCCTTATTAAACTTTCAAAAATTCCATCCATGTCCTATTTTGTCCATGAACTTAGAAATTAGTCAAATTTTTATTTAAACCCTCATAATTAATATTCCAAAGCAATTTCATACTAAAAACTTCTAGAATAAAAGTTTTGCAAATTATTCGATTTAGTCCCTAATCTCAACTTAAGCACTTTATGCATAGAATTTCATCACGAAATTTTCACACAATCATGCAATCATATCATGAACCTCAAAATAATAATAAAATAAATTTTTCTACCTCAGATTTGTGGTTTTGCAACCACTGTTCCGTTTAGGCCCTATTTCTGGATGTTACATGAAACTTCCTTTATGATGAATTCCTCGAACTGGAGTTTGGGAGAGTAATCGGTGTGAGGGTGAAGGAGGATACTCCGGCGGTGGTAGAGGTTCGTTAGTCCATAAGTCCTGCACCAAAAGAATATTATATCTAGCGGTAGCTATGGTCGTGGTCGATCAGGACATGGCAGTCATGGAGAACCTTTCCCGGTGGAGTTTTTAGTTCCTATGCGATGATGAACTGAAGAGCTCTATATAACTGTGATAAAATCAGGAACTTGTTAGTGGATATTAGGAATAATAATTACTCATAAAGAAATAACCAAAATTGATAATTAAAAATAAAATTCTAAAATCTAATAAAAATTAAAAGTAGTTTTAATAAAAATTAAAAACATAAAATAATAAATAAATATTTTTAAACATTTTCATTGCTAGATGGTTCGCGAGGTGGGACTGGTGATGAGATGTGGAGGTGTTAAAAAATCTGCTGTAGAGTAGCATCAATGTTGTCAAATCATTGAAAACACTGCTGCTCGAATCGAGTGAGGCGCTCAGAGATGTCAGCATATGAAGCCGCTGCATGAACTGGACGAGAGGGTGGTGGTGACTGAATCGGTGGGTTCTCGTGCTGTGGAGGGAAATCGTCAGGAATGTCCTTGTAGTCCTCTTCCTCGGTAGTTTGGGTGAGACAATATTGAGGAGGGTAGGTTCTTCGGTGTTTTTCGATTATCCTCATGCTAAGCATGCTCGAGATGCCTTGTGGAGACATCTGGCCAATGAGGGTTAAGGATGATTCTTGAGCTGCGGTGCTGAGGAGCCCAAAGTGTTGAGCCAATCGTGTCACATAGAGGCCAATGGAGATGACCTCCTTCCTATGCCGCTCTGTCTGGTGCTGAAACGCGAGGGCAATGAAATAGGCAAGGTAAATGACGTGCCCGTACGACATACACTATAAAAATTAGGCGTCGTGGGTATTGACGATGCCAGTGCTCTCTCACCTCCCCATTGTCATGTGAGCCAAAGTGGCGTGTAAGTACCTCAGGGATGGTGGGAGAACTGATGTCTTGGAGTGGCTAGGATTGTAGGAGGCAGGCCAGGGGCCAAAGTGTGTCAACACTTCGAGGGAGAGAAGCGTATGTGGCGAGTGAGAGCATGTAGTTCATTCTCCTCCTTAAACTCCTCCCTATACAAGCCCAGTGCAGCACCAAACTCTGAGACACTTAGCAGGCGGATTAACCTGCCTAGGCGAAATTGGACTGTGCCGAGATCATCGTAGTTCGTCATTACGATCTGAAGATGGAACGTTGAGCATAGTTCCATAGTGAGCTCGAGGTATGTTGGCTCGATGATCCCAAAGAACAGCTCCTAAGGGTCGGTGGTTAGGAGGGCCCGAATTGTATCAGCCAACTGAATTTGTTCTACGACAGCCCAATTGATGCAGTGGCCCACAAATAAAGGTCGGGCCTTGAGTATTTGGAATAGTTTTTCTTGGGGCTCGATGGGGAACCTCAGGAAAGGGTGACGAACTTTCGCGGTAGGACCCGAGGAAGATGACGCTCCTTTCCTTTTCTTTGAAGAAGGGACAGCGGCCTTTTTACCATGTGAAGACGACATTGTATACCTGTAAGTGGAAACATTAATTCGTCTTGATGAGTAGACAAGGAAAAAAAAATGCGACTAAATTTGAAAAGAAAAATGCAAAAATATGTTCAGCCACAACTACTAAGTTTAACTAAAACAATAAGTTCAATGACCTATTTTTGTGGCATTAGCATGGTGATATAAGTAAAAATGGCAAAGAATGTAATGCAACATACTATATGAATGAATAGAAATGTCAACACAAAAGGCATGATTATTTCAACTATCCTGACCATGAATATTCACTTCTAACTAATTAAATGGAGTAGAGAAATCATGTAATGAGTAAGAATTTGAGCATGAAAAAGATGATAACTTGTTCTATAATTGAAATTTGTATAATAGAAAGATGAAAATAACATGAAAAATATAGATTACTATGATAAATAGCATTAAAAATCAGTGAAATAAAAGAGAAAGGAGTAAACAAACGCTAAAGGACAGAGATTGAGAGTCGAGAATGAAGTTAGGAGCGGCGCACAGGCGTGGCAAGGAGGCCGTGTGGAATTGTAACAGCTAGGGTTAGGGTTTTTGAGTGGGGAAGACAATGAATAGTGTAGGGTATTTATAGATTTTGGGGTACACAGCCAGGTAACACGCCCGTGTTCCCCAATTTTAGCCCGTGTGATTCGCGAATTTTGAATTTGGGCCCGTCTGACATTTAGTCCACGCCCGTGGTCCTTGGGCATGTGGGTGCACACGGCCGTGTCGCACAGTCGTGTCTGGTGTTGTTCGCTTCTCCCACGCCCATGAATGAAGACCCACGCCCGTGTCAATCTAACAAGTTCGACCACGGGTGATAGACACGGGCGTGTCTCACACCCGTGCTGTTTTAACAGGTTCACCCACGGTTCTTCCACACGGGTGTGTTTCACGCACGTGTTGTTTTGGCAGGCTTAACCATGGCCATGTCACACGGCCGTGGCGTTTTATCATAGCCCATGTTTGGGAAAATTGTTGCCCTATTTTCACACGGCCCTAAGCACGCTCGTGTGCTTGGTCGTGTCTCTGTGGAAAACCTGTATTCAAGAGCTTCGTTAGTAAGTTAGGTGTTGAAGACTAAATTTTAAAGAAGTCAATATAGTTAGTGCTCGGGTTGCCTCCTAAGAAGGGCTTATTTATAGTCTAAGCTTGACTAACCTCTTTGTTGAATGATCATGGTGGTTTGAGAAGTTTATACTCCTCATTCCTGCTATCAATCTCATCAAAATAAGATTTTAAATGGGTGTTGTTTACCTTAAAAGTGCCGAACTTGGGATGACTCGCCTCAACCGTACCGAATGGGAAAATGCTGAGTACCGTAAGAGGGATTTCTTCATTTGGTGTGGTAGTGACAATCTGGGGATCTGCGGCATCTAATAAGACTTTATCTCCAACCTTAAGTTGATTTAGAGAGGTATTGAGCTCGTTCTGGCGTAGTTTCGGTTTGTCGGGTGTTCTCGGTTTATGAATCCACCATTCATATAGCTCCTCGATTTGTAGCCTTCGATCTTCATGAATAGGTCCTCTACTATTGCTTGAGAATGGCTCATGTACTTCCTTCAGGCTCATTTCCTGCAAAGTAGGTGGCACCATATTGTCAATTTTAGTAGAATGGGTTAAACGATCACCTTCAATTTTCGACCTGTCGTTAGAATTTCGATCTTGAAGGGTGATTGCTTCGTCTTCCACATGGAGTGTGAGTTCACCTGTGCCAACATCAATAATTGTTTTAGCAGTTGCTAAAAAGGGCCTTCCTATAATTAAAGGAGTGTTGCTATCCTCCTCTATGTCTAGAAATTGAAGTCAACAGGAAATATAAATTTATCGATTTTAACTAGCACATCTTCAATAATACCCTTAGGGAATCTTATAGTTTTATCTGCTAATTGAATACTCATCCTATTCTGTTTGGGTTTCCTGAGACCTAGTTGTTTGAACATTTTGTAAGGCATGACGTTGATACTAGCCCCTAAATCAGCTAATGCATTATTAACATCTAAACTACCAATTAAGCAAGGAATCGTAAAACTCCCTGGATCTTTTAATTTGTTCGGTAGCTTGTTTTGCAGAATAGCTGAGCACACTGCGTTTAGCTCCACATGCGACGCCTCGTCCAACTTCCGCTTATTTGCTAAAAGCTCCTTTAAAAATTTCATTTTGTTTGGCATCTGCGATGGAGCTTCAATAAACGGTAAGTTAATATGTAATTTTTTTAAGAGTTTAAGGAATTTACCAAATTGTTCATCTAAGCGGTCTTTCCTTGTCGCGTTTGGGTATGACACACGAGGGTTATATTCGACATTCACTGATTTGTTTTTATTATGACCTACCTCACCTTGACCTTTGCTTATCACAGTTTCCTGCCTTGGTTCTAGTTCAGGCTCAACGACTCCTTCATCATCTTGAATATTAATTACGTTGAGTTGTTCCCTTAGGTTAGGTTCAGTATTACTTGGCAAGCTACCTTGTGGTCGTTCAGAGATTAGTTTGGACAGCTGGCCTATTTGTGTTTCGAGCCCTTGGATCGACGCTTGTTGATTTTTAAGTGCTGTCTCGGTGTTCTGGAAATGAGTTTCTGACACCGATATAAACTTTGAGAGCATCTCTTCAAGGTTCAACTTCTTTTCCTGTTGCTGGGGTGGTTATTGATAGCCTGGAGGATGTTGTGGTCTTTGATTTCCTTGACCGCCCCATGAGAAATTGGGGTGGTTCCTCCAACTTGCATTGTAAGTGTTACTATATGGGTTATTTTGGGATCGAGAGTTATTGTTACCCATATATTGGACTTGTTCCTCCTCGATGCTAGGGTTGAAGGGTTGATACTCTGTGCATGCTCCTCCTCTATTCGTCTCGCACCTCATCACTAGATGTACCTGAGTAGAACCAAGTAAACCATTAATCTTTTTATTTAGAAGTTCTACCTGATTTGATAGCATAGTAACCGAATCGATGTTATAAATGCCTGCTGCTTTAGTTGGCTTAGTCCTTATGACTTGCCACTGATAGTTATTCAGTGACATCTCCTCTATAAACTCATAAGTATCTTAAGGTGTTTTATTATTGATGGTTCTGCCAACAACTGCGTCAACCATTTGTCGAGTCGAAAGATTCGGGCCATTATGGAACGTTTGAACTTGTAGCCAAAGCAGTAACCCATGGTGAGGGCACCTTCTTAGTAAGTCTTTGTATCTCTCCCATGCATCGTAAAGAGTTTCTAAGTCCATCTGCACAAACGAAGAGATATCATTACGTAATTTAGCCGTTTTAGCCGATGGAAAATATTTTGATAGAATTTTTTCAGTCATTTGTTCCCAAGTAGTGATTGACCCTCATGGTAATGATTTCAACCACTGTTTATCTTTATTTTTCAATGAAAAAGGGAATAACCGAAGATGAATGACATCACTAGAAACACCATTAATTTTAAATGTATCGTAAAGCTCCAAGAAGTTTGCTAAGTGAGCGTTGGGATCCTCATCTTACAAACCATCAAACTGAACAAATTGCTGAATCATTTGAATAGTGTTAGGTTTTAGTTCAAAAGTATTTGTAGCTACAGTAGGTCTAACTATGCTCGATTCAGTTCCTATTAAATAAGGTTTAGCATAATCATACATAGTGCGTGGAGTAGGATTTTGATTAACCGCAATTGCAGGAGGTAGCTGATTGTCTTGGTTTTCAGCCATCTCTTCGGTTGCGGGTTGAGTATCATCCTTTTGCTCGTCCTCTATGTATCTTAAGCTTTACCTTATTTCTCTTTGGTTTCTGCGAACTGTGCAATCGATTTCTTCGTCAAAAAGTAGTGGTCCTGATGGGTTTCTTCTAGTCATAAACTATAAAAACCTGCCAAGAGAAAGAAAAAAGTAAATTAATAAATAATAATAATAAAAATAGAATAAAATTAAATTGCAAGAAAAAATAAATGGATAAAGTAATAAAAATTTAGCGTTCCTAATATCTTAGTTCTCCGGCAACGATGGCAAAAACTTGATCGCATGATTTCGTGATAGGTTTTAAATATTTATAATTAATCGTTCTTGAAACTAACTATCATCGCGATGTAGGCAAGTGTACCTATCGAATAGTAGTTTAGTTTTAGCAAGACCGGATTGTCGAACCCAAAGGAACTAAAAGTACTAGTAATGACTGTCTTTTTATTATCTAACCTAAGAATAAAGAGGTCTTATTTTAACTAACTAATTATCTAAACTAAGAATTCATAGAGAATGGAATTGGGGAATTTCTTTTGGGAAAATCGATTGAATTAAGACAATACCTAGGGAAAAATCCACCTAGACTGTACTTGTTATTCTAGCTCCAAATCGGATGATTTATTCATTTAACTTGTTCCGTAGAGACCCCTAAGTTATGTTATTATCCCTATTCAAGACTAATAACGTCTAATCCCTAGATTGAATAATTGAGACCTTTCTCTAATTAACACCCTAGGGTTGCATTAACTCGATCTATGGATCCCCTTATTAGGTTTCACCTTAATCCGGCAAAATCTTGTCACCCTATATCTAGGCGCGCAAACAACTCCGCTTAATTATGACAAATGTACTCTTAGACAGGGTCTATTCCTCCTCTGAATAAGAGCTTATCTTGAATCAGTATCCTAGGTTATCAAAACAAGAATTAAGAATAAGTTAAATATTTATCATGCAATTAAGAAAATAATAACAAGATTCATCTTAAGTTTCATACCCCTTAGGTATTTAGGGGTTTTAGTTCATAATTAAATAAGAAAACATCTCAAAATAATAAAGAATACAAAACATAAAGAAAACCCAAAACTCCTGAAGGGAAAATTGAGGAGAGATCTTCAATCTTGATGGTGAATCCGACTTTTGAGATGGATCAATCGGCTTCCTTGGAGTAATTCCTTACTCCCTATTCTGTGTCTCCCTTTTCTTCCTCCTCTAGGGAGTATTTATAGGCTTTGGAATGCGTAAGAGCCCTCAAAATTAGCCTTTTCCAAATTGGACTCAACTTGGGCTCGGCTGGGACACGCCCATGTGCGATTACTTTAGGCCATGCTTGTGTGACAGCCCTAATGTGACCCTAGTCGGAAAGTGGTTTTGGGACCACAAGACCGAGTCGTAAAATAATTAATTGCTATATTCTATGCTTATTATGTGTGAACATGAGTATGTGGAAGTTTCATTCCCTAATTTTACCAATTGCATGAGAAATTGTTAATAGGGATCGATTTGAGACATGGTGAAAATATGATAGTCCAATTTAAAATGGTCTATTAGTGCATGTACCAAAAAGAGTGGACTTGCATGTCAAATAGACCATTTTTGAATGTGAATGGCCGGCCAACATACGCATGCATTATGGTGTTCCCTTGTCTTCATTTTTTTATATTTGGTGGGAATTATGTATAATAAATTTATATTAGTAAGTGGTGATAAAAACAAAGTTCCATCATCTTTTCTATCATCTTGCCGAAACCATAAGGAAAAGAAAAGAAAAATGGAAGCTAGGACATTCGACCAAGTGAGTTTATAGATTAAGGTATGATATCATGTGGTTCTTTTGGCATTTTTTTGTGAAGTTGAGTTGTTTTGATGCTCATAACATGACCCATGTGTTGATTTTTGAGTTGTGTTGCAAGAAACCTTTGGTTATGTTCTTATATGCCAAATTGATGATGTTTTGTAATATGTGATTTGAAATGGTTATAGATGAATATGAACTAAGAAACATGTATTATTGAGTAAGTAGAAGATAGAATGGGGTTTAAATGGGAGGTTCATTTGATTTATTTTTGTCCTTGTATGAAAAGTGGTTCTTTGTTAAGGCCGAATGAGTCATGCTAGATTAGTTGAAAAGAATGTTCATGTTATGAGGTAATTTGAATAATTGACCGAAACATGGAAGGAAGGGCAAGATTTATAAATTATGTTTGAGGGTGAAAGGAATAATGAAAGTTGTATTAAGTTTAATGTGCATACTTTAGTCTAAGTGTTGAGGAGTATTCGGCTAAGATAGTTGAAATGTGGGTGTTGCCGATTTTTAAATTTAGATTATGGGAGTGGCTATAATGGGCATTAAGATGTTGAACTTAAGAAATTAGAAGTAAATGAACTTGATAGTATTTAAGAGATAGAGGTGATAGATTAATGTTGCACATTCGGCTATGGTTAGGCATGTTGATGATCTTATCTTGATTTAGATAATTAGGCATAAAAGGGTGGTAAAGGGGATGAAATTGTCGAATGATTAGTTGGGTAACAAAAGAAGCATTCGGCCATCACTTGAGAGCTTGTGTGATGTTGGGTTTAAAATTAGCAAAGGTAACTTACCTAATGCATGTGCATGTGTGATTAGATTTTTGATGATATGGTAGTTGCATGAGGTTATTAGCCGAATATACTAACATACATATACATGTGAAATTGGATTGTAAATATTTAGCAAGGTGGTTAAACTAGTTAAATTATTGATTAAGCTCAAGGAGTTAAAGGAGGTGAATCGAGCAAAGGCAAAGAAAAGGTCATCGAGTAGCCGAGTTGGAACCGTCTTACCCAACACGAGGTAAGTCATTAAGCATATAGTTGGTATTAATTCAAATGGTCATAACGTTTATGTAATGATGCTGAATGGAATGAATAAATATATATATATGCATGTACGTTTGTGATGATGAAAGTGTTGAATGAAAAGAAAAGAGGTGAGATGTATTGAGTTGTTGATCTCGGCACTAAATGTGCGAGTATAAACATTTATGACCACGAGATTGGCGCTACGTGTGCGGGTTTAAATTATGCAGCACTAAGTGTGCGAATTGACTATGTAGCACTAAGTGTGCGAGTTTGACTATGTAGCACTAAGTGTGCGAGTTGACTATGTAGCACTAAGTGTGCGAGTTTGACTATGTAGCACTAAGTGTGCGAGTTGACTATGTAGCACTAAGTGTGCGAGTTTGATTATGTAGCACTAAGTGTGCGAGTTGATTATATAGCACTGAGTGTGCGGACTTAATATATATTCTTGAATCATTATGGACACTAAGTGTGCGACGCTATTGAGTCGATCACGGACAACGGATCGGGTAAGTGTCTTGAGTTCATGGCTAATAGGTGCTATGTCTATACTTGGTGTTGAGCTTGGTAAGTTTGAACCTATGTGACAAATATACTTGAAGTCACGTACATGAAATTTATCGTAGAATGGGTGAAAGGCCGTTTAGTTGTATGTTTGTAACGAAAATAAAATGATTTATGAAAATGCCTCGAATATCCTATTGATGAGTATGTGGATTGTGAATGCATAAATTGGTATGAAATTAAACCGATAGGTCGGAGGAACTATGGTATGGTTCGGAATGGATGGAGTAATTAGCCTCGTTCCATTTTGTTTTCTCTTGTGATAATGTTATTGATGGATGGTAGTGCATAGCTTATGACTTACTGAGTTATAAACTCACTCGGTGTTTCCTTGTCACCTATTCTAGGTTTCTTGGACACATCTCTTTTTGCGTGGTCGGGCCGTCATCGAAGTCATCACACCGGATAGCAAGTTTTGGTACTTTCTTCTTAGTCGGCTTAGGAGAATATTTCGGCATGTATAGGCTATTATGTTGTGTTTGAACTTTAGTATGTAAACTTTAAGCCATGCGAAAATGGCATGAATGTTCGATTGAGTTGGATCAAGGAGTAGGCATGAAATGGACCTAGTTACTTTCGTAACAGATGCTGGCAGCAGCAGTGACATGATATTGAAAAATCACTAAAAATAGTAGGAGTGGAATTAATTGATGAATAAATTATGTATTCGAAGATCGATGAGTCTATTTTCATATAGAAGCAACGAAAAGATCATATGGACAGTATGTTAAGAGATATTCAGGTTCTCGTGAGACAGGGCCAGAACGGTTTCTGGATTCCCTGTTCCGACTTTGGAAATTCATTATAAATCAACCAGAGATAATTAGGAGTCATACCATATATGTATAGATTCCTCTCTGAGTCTAGTTTCTATAGAAACAAACGACATCAGAGTTGAAACTCTGTGCAGGGAGATATCCAAGTCGTAATGCACAAAGGTCAATGTAGTCGATCCCTGTAACATGGGAGACTTTGACTAATAAACTGTACTAATTGGTCCGACCAAAAATTCTAGAAAAAAAATGTGTAGATGGGCATATGAGTCTATTTTCAGGGAAAATTTATGGAACTGGATTTCGAGTTTCAGAACTCGAGATATGATTTTTTTTAGCGACTAGTACGCAGACTGGCAGCTTGTCTGGAAAATTTTTTTTTTAAGTGGGTTGAAGTCTGTTAACACCTCGTGTTCGACTCCGGCGACGGCCTAGGGTTCGGGGTGTTACATTTGATTGGTATCAGAGCTATGGTTTAGTCGGTTCTAGGACTACCATAGCACGTATGAGTCTAGCTATACATGCCGAATGTTAATGTTTAACTGTGTGATGACTTCTGACGGTTAAAATTTATGTTTTGATTAGTAAATGGATCCCGGTGTAGAGAGAACCTTGGCGGATGATATTGAAAGTGTAGCGGCTGCTCCTGCACAAGGGACGCCGCCTGTTGAACCTCAGTCATCTGTGAATAATCAAGGTGAGGGGGCTAAACAAGCCTTCTTTACCATGATGAATGGATGGGTCGCGCAGTAGGCCCGAACCAATCCGGCTGTCCAACAATTCCCGAATTTGAATAATCCACCCCGAAGCCAGTAATGCCATCAGTTACTGATCCTGTGAGGCTGAGTAAGCCACCTGTAGACCTGATTAGGAAGCGCGGGGCTGAGGAGTTCAGGGCCATAGTTATTGATGATGTTGAAAGGGCCGAGTTCTGGCTTGATAACACCATTCGGGTGTTTGATGAACTGTCATGCACACCCGATGAATGTCTAAAGTGTGCTATATCCTTGTTGCGGGACTCAGCCTACTATTGGTGGAGGACCCTGATTTCCATAGTCCCAAACGAACGAGTAACTTGGGACTTCTTTCAGACGGAATTTTGAAAGAAATATATTAGTCATCGGTTCATTGATCAAAAGCGTAAGGAATTCTTGGAACTTAAGCAAGGCCGTATGACAGTATCTGAATACGAACATGAATTCGTAAGACTCAGTAGGTATGCCCGGGAGTGTGTAGCTGATGAGGTTGCTATGTGCAAAAGATTCGAAGAAGGATTGAATGAAGATTTAAAGCTACTAATGGGTATTTTGGAAATAAAAGAATTCGTAACACTAGTCGAACGAGCCTGCAAGGCGGAAGAACTTGGAAAGGAGAAGAAGAAGGCTGAATTTGAGGCTAGAGACTATCGCAAAAGATCGACGGGTAAAGCTCCATTCTCAGCCGTAAAGAAGTTCAGGGAGGACACTAATAAGTCGAGGACGACTGCGGGAATTTCCATCAGAGCAAGACCATCGACGGACTCCCGAGCTACTTCGGTAGCTAGTGTGGGCAATAATCGTCTAGAGAAACCTGAATGTCCCCAATGTGGAAGACGACACATAGGTGAATGTTGGGGTAAGACTATTAACAGGGCCTGTTACGGATGCGGTTCGAAGGACCACTTCATTAGAGATTGCACGGAGCTTGATGAGAAGAATAAGATTCAAGGTGCAAGACCTAGTGGAGTGACAACTAAAGGTAGACCACCGAGAATTTTAGGAGGTAGGGGTGGTAGTCAGAGAGGGACCTCTGATACGGCTGTTCGAGCCGAGAATCGTACTCCTGCTAGAGCATATGCCATTCGCGCACGAGAGGAGGCATCCTTCCCTGACGTCATCACTGGTACCTTTACTCTCTTTGATACTAATGTGATTGCATTGATTGACCCTGGCTCTACTCATTCATATGTATGTGAAACCTTAGCATCCAGTAAGACTCTACCTGTTGAGTCTACTGAGTTCGTAATTCGGGTGTCAAATCCCTTGGGTCGTTACGTGCTTGTCGACAAAGTGTGTAAGAGATGTCCCCTAGTAATTCGAGGTTCTTGTTTTCCGGCGGACTTGATGCTTTTGCCGTTTGATGAATTTGATGTTATTCTTGGTTTGGATTGGTTGACCGCGCATGATGCGGTTGTGAATTGCAAAAGTAAGACTATCGATTTGAGGTGCGCAAATAACGAGATAATCCGAGTTGAGTCTGCGGACTTAAGGGGGTTGCCAGCTGTAATATCAGCAATGTTGGCCCAGAAATATGTAAGAAAAGGGTGCGAAGCATACCTTGCGTATGTACTTGATGGCAAAGAGTTAGAAAAGAAACCCGAATCTGTGCCGGTTGTTTGTGAATACCCGGATGTGTTTCCTGAAGAGTTACCGGGTTTGCCACCTGTTCGGGAGATAGAGTTTGGTATTGAGCTTGTACCTGGAACTACGCCAATTTCGATAGCTCCGTATCGTATGGCACTAACTGAGTTAAAAGAATTGAAAGCTCAATTGCAAGAGTTGACGGATAGAGGTTTCGCTCTACCGAGTTTCTCACCTTGGGGTGCACCAGTATTGTTCGTGAAAAAGAAGGACGGAACCATGAGGTTGTGCATTGACTATTGTCAACTGAATAAAGTGACGATAAAGAATAAGTATCCGTTACCGCGTATCGATGATTTGTTCGACCAACTGAAGGGAGCCTTATTGTTCTCAAAAATAGATCTGAGATCGGGCTATTATCAGTTGCGAATTCGAGAATCTGACATACCCAAAACTGCCTTCAGGACGAGATATGGTCACTACGAGTTCTTAGTGATGCCGTTTGGGCTCACTAATGCCCCTGTGGTATTTATGGATTTGATGAATCGGATCTTCAGACCATATTTGGATCGGTTCGTAGTTGTGTTCATTGATGACATCTTGGTCTATTCAAGAGATGAGATCGAACATGCTGGACACTTGAGATTAGTGTTGCAAGTTTTGCGGATAAGAAGTTATATGCTAAGTTCAGTAAGTGTGAGTTCTGGTTAAGAGAGGTTAGCTTCTTGGGTCATGTGGTATCCGCATCGGGTATTGAGTTGACCCGAACAAAATCTCAGCCATACTTAACTGGAAACCTCCGAGAAGTATTACTGAGGTTCGGAGCTTTTTGGGACTCGCCGGTTATTACCGACGATTTGTCAAAGGTTTCTCGATGATAGCCACACCAATGACGAAGCTACTTCAAAAGGATGCTAAGTTTGAATGGACGGAGAAATGTCAGAAAGGCTTCGATCAACTGAAAACTCATTTGACTGAAGCTCCAATTTTAGTGCAACCCGAATCAGGTAAAGAGTTTGTCATTTATAGTGACGCATCCCTACTCGGGTTGGGTTGCGTATTGATGCAAAAAGGTCGAGTTGTGGCCTATGCGTCGAGACAATTGAAGCCACACGAGAGAAATTATCCAACCCATGATCTCGAGCTAGCCGCCATCGTATTTGCTTTGAAAATATGGCGACATTATTTGTTTGGCGAAAAGTGCCATGTATTTTCGGATCACCAAAGTCTCAAATATTTGATGACTCAAAGAGACTTAAATCTGCGACAAAGACGTTGGCTTGAGTTGTTGAAAGATTACGAGCTTGTCATTGATTACCACCCGGGAAAGGCTAATGTGGTTGCGGACGCCTTAAGCCGAAAATCGCTGTTTGCTTTACGAGCGATGAATGTGCACTTGTCTGTTCTACCCGACAATGTGTTAGTAGCTGAATTAAAGGCCAAACCATCATTGATTCATCAAATTAGTGAAGCTCAGAAAGTCGACGATGAATTGGTTGCAAAACGGGCTGAATGTATTCCGAATATGGAATCCGAATTTCAAATTGATGATGACGATTGTTTGAGGTTCAGAAGTCGGTTGTGTGTTCCAAGAAATTCAGAACTCATTTCGATGATTCTGAACGAAGCTCATTGTAGCCGAATGTCAATTCACCCGGGGAGTACGAAAATGTGCAACGATTTGAAACGACGGTTTTGGTGGCATGGTATGAAACGGGACATCTCCGACTTTGTTTCGAGATGTTTAATATGTCAACAAGTGAAAGCGGAACATCAAGTGCCTTCAGGATTACTTCAGCCGATCATGATACCCGAGTGGAAATGGGATCGAGTCACAATGGACTTTGTGTCCGGACTACCATTGTCAACAAGTAAGAAGGATGCGATTTGGGTTGTTGTTGATAGACTGACTAAGTCGGCTCACTTTATCCCTGTGCGTACGGATTTTTCATTGGATAAACTAGCCGAATTGTATGTTTCTCATATTGTGAGATTTCATGGAGTACCTATTTCTATCGTGTCGGATAGAGATCCGAGATTCACCTCGCGATTTTGGAAGAAATTGCAAGAAGCGTTGGGTACCAAGCTGCATTTTAGCACCGCTTTTCATCCACAAACCGATGGTCAATCCGAGCGGATGATTCAGATACTTGAGGATATGTTGAGATGTTGCATCCTCGAGTTTAGTGGTTCATGGGAACGGTATTTATCTTTGATTGAATTCGCTTACAACAATAGTTTTCAATCAAGTATTAAGATGGCACCTTACGAGGCTTTGTACGGTCGTAAATGCCGTACACCATTGTTTTGGACCGAGCTCGGTGGAAGTAAAATTTTCGGAGTTGATTTGATTAAAGATGCCGAACAGAAAGTAAAGGTAATCCGTGAAAGTCTGAAGGCAGCCACAGATCGTCAGAAATCGTATGCGGACTTGAAACGAAAGGACATTGAATATCAGGTGGGAGATAAAGTGTTCCTTAAAGTTTCGCCTTGGAAAAAGGTACTCAGGTTTGGCCGTAAGGGCAAGTTGAGCCGAGATTCATTGGGCCGTAGAAATCTCCGAACGAGTTGGTCCGGTTGCATATAGATTGATTTTGCCCCTGAACTTGAAAGGATACACGATGTCTTTCATGTTTCGATGCTTCGACGCTATAGATCTGATCCTTCGCACATAATTAGTCTGTCGGAGGTTGAAATTCAAGCGATATGAGTTATGAAGAAGAGCCGATGTGTATCCTAGCTCGTGAAGTGAAGGAGTTGCGGAACAAAAGGGTTCCGTTAGTAAAGGTGTTATGGCTCAAACACGGGATCGAGGAAGCTACTTGGGAAAACGAGAGTTCGATGAAAGAACGATACCCAAACCTATTTACTGGTAAGCTTTTCGAGGACGAAATTTCTTAAGTGGGGAGAGTTGTGACAGCCCTAATGTGACCTAGTCGGAAAGTGGTTTCGGGACCACAAGACCGAGTCGTAAAATAATTAATTGCTATATTCTATGCTTATTATGTGTGAACATGAGTATGTGGAAGTTTCATTCCCTAATTTTACCAATTGAATGAGAAATTGTTAATAGGGATCGATTTGAGACATGGTGAAAATATGATAGTCCAATTTAAAATGGTCTATTAGTGCATGTACCAAAAGAGTGGACTTGCATGTCAAATAGACCATTTTTGAATGTGAATGGCCGGCCAACATACGCATGCATTATGGTGTTCCCTTGTCTTCATTTTTTTATACTTGGTGGGAATTATGTATAATAAATTTATATTAGTAAGTGGTGATAAAAACAAAGTTCCATCATCTTTTCTATCATCTTGCCGAAACCATAAGGAAAAGAAAAGAAAAATGGAAGCTAGGACATTCGGCCAAGTGAGTTTATAGATTAAGTATGATATCATGTGTTCTTTTGGCATTTTTTGTGAAGTTGAGTTGTTTTGATGCTCATAACATGACCATGTGTTGATTTTTGAGTTGTGTTGCAAGAAACCTTTGGTTATGTTCTTATATGCCAAATTGATGATGTTTTGTAGTATGTGATTTGAAATGGTTATAGATGAATATGAACTAAGAACATGTATTATTGAGTAAGTAGAAGATAGAATGGGTTTAAATGGGAGTTCATTTGATTTATTTTTGTCCTTGTATGAAAAGTGGTTCTTTGTTAAGGCCGAATGAGTCATGCTAGATTAGTTGAAAAGAATGTTCATGTTATGAGGTAATTTGAATAATTGACCGAAACATGGAAGGAAGGGCAAGATTTATAAATTATGTTTGAGGGTGAAAGGAATAATGAAAGTTGTATTAAGTTTAATGTGCATACTTTAGTCTAAGTGTTGAGGAGTATTCGGCTAAGATAGTTGAAATGTGGGTGTTGCCAATTTTTAAATTTAGATTATGGGAGTGGCTATAATGGGCATTAAGATGTTGACTTAAGAAATTAGAAGTAAATGAACTTGATAGTATTTAAGAGATAGAGGTGATAGATCAATGTTGCACATTCGGCTATGGTTAGGCATGTTGATGATCTTATCTTGATTTAGATAATTAGGCATAAAAGGGTGGTAAAGGGGATGAAATTGTCGAATGATTAGTTGGGTAACAAAGAAGCATTCGGCCATCACTTGAGAGCTTGTGTGATGTTGGGTTTAAAATTAGCAAAGGTAACTTACCTAATGCATGTGCATGTGTGATTAGATTTTTGATGATATGGTAGTTGCATGAGGTTATTAGCCGAATATACTAACATACATATACATGTGAAATTGGATTGTAAATATTTAGCAAGGTGGTTAAACTAGTTAAATTATTGATTAAGCTCAAGGAGTTAAAGGAGGTGAATCGAGCAAAGGCAAAGAAAAGGTCATCGAGTAGCCGAGTTGGAACCGTCTTACCCAACACGAGGTAAGTCATTAAGCATATAGTTGGTATTAATTCAAATGGACATAACGTTTATGTAATGATGCTGATGGAATGAATAAATATATATATGCATGTACGTATGTGATGATGAAAGTGTTGAATGAAAAGAAAAGAGGTGAGATGTATTGAGTTGTTGATCTCGGCACTAAATGTGCGAGTATAAACATTTATGACCACGAGATTGGCGCTACGTGTGCGGGTTTAAATTGTGCAGCACTAAGTGTGCGAATTGACTATGTAGCACTAAGTGTGAGAGTTTGACTATGTAGCACTAAGTGTGCAAGTTGACTATGTAGCACTAAGTGTGCGAGTTTGACTATGTAGCACTAAGTGTGCGAGTTGACTATGTAGCACTAGTGTGCGAGTTTGATTATGTAGCACTAAGTGTGCGAGTTGATTATATAGCACTGAGTGTGTGGACTTAATATATATTCTTGAATCATTATGGACACTAAGTGTGCGACGCTATTGAGTCGATCACGGACAGCGGATCGGGTAAGTGTCTTGAGTTCATGGCTAATAGGTGCTATGTCTATACTTGGTGTTGAGCTTGGTAAGTTTGAACCTATGTGACAAATATACTTGAAGTCACGTACATGAAATTTATCGTAGAATGGGTGAAAGGCCGTTTAGTTGTATGTTTGTAACGAAAATAAAATGATTTATGAAAATGCCTCGAATATCCTATTGATGAGTATGTGGATTGTGAATGCATAAATTGGTATGAAATTAAACCGATAGGTCGGAGGAACTATGGTATGGTTCGGAATGGATGGAGTAATTAGCCTCGTTCCATTTTGTTTTCTCTTGTGATAATGTTATTGATGGATGGTAGTGCATAGCTTATGACTTACTGAGTTATAAACTCACTCGGTGTTTCCTTGTCACCTATTCTAGGTTTCTTGGACACATCTCTTTTTGCGTGGTCGGGCCGTCATCGAAGTCATCAACCGGATAGCAAGTTTTGGTACTTTCTTCTTAGTCGGATTAGGAGAATATTCGGCATGTATAGGCTATTATGTTGTGTTTGAACTTTAGTATGTAACTTTAAGCCATGCGAAATGGATGAGTTCGTTGAGTGGTCAAGATAGCATAAGGACTAGTTACTGAACAATGCAGCAGCAGTGACATGAAAAAAAAAAAAAGTAGGATGAAAATTGATGAATAAATTTGTATTCGAAGCTCGATGAGTCTATTTTCATATATGGAA
>NC_053427.1:30728517-30838177 GCF_007990345.1 Gossypium hirsutum | reverse complement strand
GTGTGTTTGTACTTTTACATGATGCCCCCTTGTTTGTACTTTAGTACCCCTAATTGCACACATGTGCCCCTGTATTTCCCCTATGCACTATGTTTTCCATTGTTTGTTTGTACTTTAGATCCCCTGAATGCATATACGTGCCCCTGGTTGTACTTCGGTACCTCCTGAATGCACATACGTGCCCCTGCTTGTACTTTAGTACCCTTGAAAGCACATACGTGCCCTTGTTAGTACTCTAGTACTCTTGAAGGCATATTCATGCTCCTGATTTTATTTTGGCATCTTTGAGAACATTATATCATTACATAATCTCATCATTTGTATTCTTGAAATTTTAATAATAAAATAATATGTGAATCATGTCTAATTGTATTTAGATTAAACATGATACTATGTCCTTACTAAGCTATGTAAGCTTACGAGTTTTTATGGATTGCTTTGTAGATAATATTTGCTGACTCTTTGGAAGGATCAACCAACCGACTCACATTATACATCTAAGTTGGTAGCTTTTGTATCTTTTGGGTAGTGGCATGTATATATAGATAAATATGTGGTTTTGAAATGTTGATAGATGTAGTTTATGAATGAGATGTGTGTTTTGGTTTGGGTATGTTTTGTATTAATGAAACAAGTATACGTATACAATGCCTAGATGAACACCTTAGGTTATTGTTGAATGAAGTGATTTTCATAGTGCATGCTATTTGTTTAAGTTATATAATGAGGTTTTTTAGACTAATTTTAGTATATATATGTGGTGCTTTGAATGGCATATTGTTGGATGAATAGATTGATGATTTGGTATATTAGGTGTGTTGGAGTAGTGTCTAGTCTATTGAATGTGTGCATAATTGGGGTGGTGGAATATTTATGGTTTGATCCTAAAATGGCATGATTTTTGGTCCAATTTGGTGCACACGGCCTGGGACACGAGCTGTCACACGGACGTGTGTCATTCATGAATTCATAGTGTTATAAGTCAGTGTGTATAGGATCGTGTATGGCAAGTCAGAGAGTTACATGGTAGGGCACATGGTCTGCGACACGGCCGTGTGACCCTACTAATGAGTTACATAGGTGAGG
Source organism: Gossypium hirsutum (assembly GCF_007990345.1). Classification (NCBI taxonomy): domain Eukaryota; kingdom Viridiplantae; phylum Streptophyta; class Magnoliopsida; order Malvales; family Malvaceae; genus Gossypium; species Gossypium hirsutum. Next base: position 30,837,091 of record NC_053427.1, on the reverse strand, counting down.
ACACGAGCTGGGACACAGTCGTGTGTCCCTTATTCGATTGTTACATGGCCTAGGCTATGTACATGGCCTAGCCATGACTTGTACCTCTGTTTTCACGTTTTGTAACTTTTTCTTAAAACCTCAATTTGTTTCAAAGTATCTTGAATTATTCTAAACAATTTTTAGGGCCTCAAAGGCCCGATTTAATGCCCAAATTGCATTTTTGATAGGCTCTTAATGAGTTTTCGTTAATTAACAATGAATGACAAATTTTGATATAAATTGTTTGGAATTTCTTGGTAATACTCTAAAACCCTAATCCAGCAATAGAGATGTGATTAGGTGTTATAAAAGCTCTTACACAAGTTCAAAATTGAATTGTGTAATATCCCGATTTGGCCTAGTAGGAACAATGTGTCGGGGCCACAAATCCGATGAAGAAAATTTTATTTTTATTATATTTTTATGGTCTACGATTTTACGGAATAATTTCACGAAAACCTCGTTCGAAAATTTTGACTTTTGGGCACTCAATTTAGTCGAAAGGACTAAATTGTAAAAGTTGCAAAATATGTATTCTAGTTTACAAAGGTACTAAGTACTTGTGAGTAATAGGTTTTTAAATTGGGGATCCATAAATAGTAAATAGCCCATTTTGTAATTAGTGGACAAAGATGGACATAGCATGGTATGTTTTTATTTATTTTTTATTAAGGGTATTTTAGTAAATTGGTAAATAAAGCAAAAATAATTAAGAAAAAGATGTCATCTTCTTCATTTTCTCATGCCATAACCGTATATGGAGATGGAAGACATGGCTAGGGTTTCTAAAACTTCCAAGCTTGATTGTAAGTCCATCCTTTCCCCGTTTTTAAAGTTCTTTACATTTTTGAAATCTCGGTAACTTGTTCTACTTATTTCTACCATTAGTTTGAGCTAAGGTTCATGTCTAAAAATTTACCCATGAATAATATGCATGTATTTTGATGTCTAATGATAGAAAATGAAGGTTGGGTGTTAGATAAATGACTTTTGCTAAGCGATTTTATGTGAAAACGAGTAAAATGACATAATCGGTAAAATACCTAATGTTCATAAATACATGTTAGAGTGAGAATTGGATGTTTCTATAGAAGGGAAAAATGATCAACATGTCATAAAACATAAGAAAATAGTGTGAAATTTAATTTACAAGATTTGGGGCAAAAGTGTAAATATGTGAAAGCTTAGGGGCAAAATTATAATTTTTCCAAAATATGATTTTGGGTTGATTTGAATAATATGAGTCGTAATTAGGCTATATTTGAAATGATAGAGTAAGGAAAATCGAAATTCAAGCTAAAATCGGTAAAATACCAAGTTGTGGACAAAATGGTAAAAATGACCATTTTCGCATACAAGGTAAGTTCATATGATTTTACTAATGCAATGTGTATTTTAATGTATTTTAATGTTAATGTTATGATATTATATGAATTGTAAGTATACATATATGTGAATAATTTGATATTATGCAATTGATGTAACATTACTATATGTTGTTGATGTCTTTATAATGGTATGATGATTATTATTTACGAATTGTTGCATGCTATGATTATTGTTGAATTATTATACAAATCATGTGGAATACTTGAAAATATGAGTTGCCCCCGGAGTATCGATATTGACATCACGAGAAAGATGGCAAAGGCGTATGATCGAGGAAAGAGCTCATTTGAACCTTAGGAATAGGTTAGGATACAAGTGACATGTCACTAGGAAATTTAAATCCGAACTCATTGAGTTATGGTCCAAGTTCGTGAGAATTATGAGGCATCTGAACTTGTTGAGTTGCGTTCCGAGTTCACCTATGGATGCAAGAATCCGAACTCGTTCAGTTGTGTTTCGAGTTCATTATGGAGATGCGAACACCCGAGCTCGTTGAGTTGCGTTCTGAGTTCATTATGGGTGAGATTATGGTAGCTTTGCTACATAAACCGTAGGCTATTGAGTTTGTCTAGCTGCAGGCTTCCGTGTATTCGATTATATCCCGAGTGTTCAATGGGTAATTTGACGGAGTATTCGATAATGGTCCTAATGAGACAAGCCATTAGTGACTATGTTTTTAAGTTAAATTAAAAGTTGTACAGGTATGTACACTAAACTTATGTGTGATGTCTTGATATATGAAGTATATAGTATTGGTGAATACTATGAAAATGACATGATGAGGAATAATTCTTGATACTTGATGACATTGAGATTATGGATATATGCCTATGAAGCATAATTATGTGTTCTTTCCATGATGGATGAAATGATATTGTATGGATTTAGTGAATAATAGTTGTGATTGAGTAAATTTAGCCTTGGCAGTTTTGGGTTACTGCAGTGATGCAACTTTGGAAATTCACCATAAATTGTGAAAATTGAGTTAGGGGCTGAATAAATATGAGATTAAATCTCAATGAGTCTAGTTTCACATAGAAGAAATGGTACATGCAATTGAATTTTATGTTATGAGATATTTAAATTGTTGTGAGACAGAGTCTGAATGACTTCGAGATCCCCTGTTCCTATTTGAGAAATTCACTAACAATTGTGAAAACATAATTAGGAGTTATAATTTAAATATATAGATTAATTATTGAGTATATTTTTAAGAGAAATAAACGGCATATCCCTTTGAATTCTGTTCAGAGAGAAAATTGATTCGTAGTGAACAGAGGTCAGAGTAGCCGAACACTAAAAGAGGGAAAATTTTAATGAATAAACTGTAATAATTGGCTATGTAAAAATTCTAAAAATTTTATAGGAGAAAGGTATATGAGTATAGTTTCAATGAAAATTAACAGAACTTAATTTGGAGTTTTGTAGATCAAGATAAAAATGATTTAGTAACTGTAACTCGATAAAACAGCTCAATCTGAACATGTGTAATTGTACAATTATAGTGTTTTATCTTGAAAAGCATGTTAGTAATTGCTTATTAATTTCATATGAACTTACTAAGCGTAAAGATTACCCTCCTCTCCATTTCTTTAGTATTGGCAGGTCGCTCGGGGTTGGAGATCGTCGGAGGCAGAATCACACTATCAAGCTATCACTTTTGGGAGAATTAATTCAAATATTAGAAATATCAAGTGAGTGGCATGTATAGGAAGCTAGTTTTATGACATGTATTATTATTATGATTTGGCCTAACCTATTGATCGACGTTGAGTTATCGTATATGGCCATGGGATGTGGCCCATATTCACGATGGTTTGTAAGCTTAATTAATCATGTCATGTTCTATGTTTCTGGTGTGATGAGGTTGATAGTCATGGATGTTGGTTAAAGTGAAATATGTTTAAAATGAAAGACTTGTTGTTGTGTGAAATTTTCCAAGTTTTCGTAAGTTCTCGGTTTAGTCCCAAAACCGTTCCAAAGTATGTTTTGGGCTTCGTAGACCCAAATAAGGGATGTTATGCATGTGTCTGAACAGTTTTGAATTAAATGAAATTTTAGGGACAGTTTTTGTTTGTGTGCATGTTTAAGTCCGGTAATGCCTCGTATCCAGTCCCAGTGTCAGACACGGGTAGGGGTTGTTACAATTGGGACCATTTTGAAACTTTTACGAAAATATAGGTAAAATGGTAAAATAGGGGTCATACGACAGTGTCACCAAGTTGTGTAACTATCTCTTGTGAACATGATGTGAGAATTGTGCAAGTATACATGTCGAAAAAGTAATAAAGTGATCAGTAAGATCGTCTCCACATGGATTAGAATGGTATAATTTGGTCGAGTTATTAGAGTTAAGCTAGACGAATGCTGAAGCAAAGTAACAGTGAGAATGTAGTGGTAAAATGAGAGAATGATGACGTATAAAATGTGCAACTCAAAACAAGTAAACAAAATAGAATGTCATGACCAAGTAACTAAAAAAAAGAAGCTTAAGTAATTCCAATGTTGATTAGGACGACTGGGATTACTGATGCATCTACCTTCTCTAACTATTAATTCCACAACAAAGTCTGGACATTCTACTGCTTGATAGGTTTCTATAATAATCTGCTACTCTCGAGAGCAAACCTTAGGCTACCTTCCCTAAGGTACTATATCTCTATAGACTTAAGTTTGGCTACCACTAATATTTTCTACCCTCTTTCGAATGAGGCAAGGCTTTATGTCTAGAGCTTGCTGCAAAGAAATAAATTTTCAATCACTCTTATTATCCAATGTTTATCCAAATAACCTAAACCTGCCGACATTAAGTTATCTTAATAACTTGCTACATATTCGTCAATAAACAACCTGTAATAAGTATGAAATAATTCCAACTTAAATTGTGAACATTAATAGAATTTAAAGGGTTCAGCTAATTAATCGCAAGCCTAAGAGATTTAGCTCATAGCTGGGTAAATTGAGTTCAAGTTTAATGCAATAATCAACATCATATTTTACAATTAAGTTCTACAGGAAATGTGATAAGAATCAAAAAGAAATTCTAAGATGTTGGCTTTTTCCTATTCAGCTATCAACACCAGCAACACAATGTCTTATAGCTTGCAAAGATGATGTAGTCATCTTCTACTTCTTTAATCGCCTTCCTTCTTGGTCCTTCCCTCCTTTCCAGTCAAAATCTGCTCCTATTTTTCTTCTATTTGAAAAAATTGCCCCTTTCTAGGGATCCCTTTTTAGCTTTTATAGGTTTGACTTCTAGGGTAGGTCTATCAGTCGATAATCCTTTCTCTCTTATTCAGGTGGATTTTTCTGGTACAAGTACAGCTGGGACTGAGAACAGTACGCATTAAATGCTAACTAGGAATCTTCTAGGTATTGCCATAGCATTTGTGTTGGAAAACTACCCAAAATTTGTCATTTCAAACCTTCAACCCTCTACTCCTTCTCCTACACTTTGCACCTACCAATCAACCACCAAAAAAGTCCTTCCAATAGGTAAATAAAAGCAACATGTATGCACAATCCAATCTCTTTAATGCAATGCTCTAAAAATACTGATGCAATATCTTAAAATGCAACTAGAATCACTTAAGTACATGTAATTAACTAAGTCTAAAGGCATGAAATATAACTCATTTCAAGACTTATCAAAAACTCACTATGGTTATATAACCACTTTTTTATAGAGAGCATTTTATACTTCAGTTCTAATCAATTTCTATGTCTAAAAATTTTGTTCAAGTTTCATAAGTTTATTTAGCAAAGGCAGTGTAAAAAATATTGACCTAAGAACAAAAATCCTACGTATTCCTGTATGTAATTTGACTATAGCAAATATCTACTAATTTACTTAGTTCATCTTTCATCTAAACTCAATTTTTTTAGAACAGGGGGTTCAGCTCGTCACAAAATTCTTTGACTCGATAATCATAATGGAGCATACACTGAATTTCCAGATACTTAATCATGTCACGATTTGAATAGAACTCACTCATAAAGCTAAGGCTTTTGACTTAGAAGATGGATGGAGCAAACAACTACCTTCTTAGCTACTTAGCCTATTACTATAGTGGAGTGCCCCTAAACTTCTTTTTCTTTATTACACTTTCTTGCCTATACTCTCTTTTTATAATCAACAACACAATTGAACAAACAATGTGTTGTTGACCTATTTGAAAATTCTAAGCATTGGAGTGTTTTATGGTATTTCCTTGATTTCTCTTAAACTTTGTCATTTTATTCATTATTCAGTACTGCCATTTTACTGAGCTTATCTTCAAAATTTTCTGAGTTTATTAAAATAACTTACTATAGACCAATTGTAATAGAAGTTAGGATATCTCAGTTTTTAGGGGTCGATTCTCAAGCAAACTATCAGAAGCTAAATCCGCCTAATCCACTGTTACATTTTTGTAGGTTTATTGAAGAATTAATCTCCTCATTGAACACCATAAATAAAGATTGTATTCCGCATAGCCAAAATAGTACTTAGTAGTTACGTGGCAGTGGCAAAACAAATTTTGAGACTAGGATAAGCGTATGTACTAGATATATAATGCAGCCTAAATGCACAATACACCCCTAAACCTAAGGGATGCATTTTCCTCAATGCATGTACAGTTATTTAACATAAAAACAAAAATATAGATATGTACAGAAAATGTCATGGAAAAATAAATAAAATGCATGAGGTAGGGAAAAACAATTTCCCTAGCTTGGACGGCAGTGTAATTACTTTATTTGGCCTTGTGATTGGATTTACGGGCACTAACTTTATATTGCAGCTTACTCTTCATGTGCTTCATTTTGTCCCATTCCTAATCAGTTTTCGTGAGTTCATCAATAAGATGATCGATGTCACGGTCTTGTACAATCATTGAAGCTGGTGGGGTGGGTGGAATAGGGTCCTTACCTTTTGTGGTGGCAATAATGTCAGTGGCAGTTTCATCTTTCTCTTTTTCTTCTTCATTCTCAAGATTTAATGATGTCATCTTTTCAAGCTCCTCAGCAACAGTTCCCCTTCATCAACAGTGATTCCTAAATTCGTGGATTCAGCTTTAGCAGTAGAAGTTTGAGCCAACTCTTCCACAGCTTCAAGAATTGGGAGCAAAGAGGTGGGGAAGGAAAGGAATTTTGGTATTGGCTTTGTAAAGTTCTTCTGTAGGGATTTTTTAGGAGTCAAATCTTTGCTCCTCATATAAGTCCAATATTGAGCTTGCTGTTGCTAGGACTTGACCATCTCTTTAACTATTTGAAACTGTTGAGTTTGAAACAAGGAAATCCTTTGCTCCAGTTGCTTTAAGGAGTGTAGCACTTCTTGTTTGAAAGATCTGTGAGATGTTAGGGGTGCTGCCATAGGAAAATGTGCAGTAGTAAAAGTGGTAGCCTAACTTTTTGAGTTTATTTTGAAGCATCAATGCCTTAGAATTTGGAAAAAATGGCTTGAGACAGTTTACCCTTGTTAGGTTTGACATCCTCATCAGCATTGAGAGGGGCTGTAACAGTGCAGAACAAAGCAGTAATGGGGGAGGGGAAGTTTAGGTTGCCAGCATTTTTCTCGGCGCACCATTGCATCCTTTCATTTGAAATAGTTGTATTGTGAGTTGATGGCATGAGGTGGCTCTTCAGAAAATGGTACCACACTTTTCCTATAGGCTTTAAAGAAGTACTCTCAACGATATAGCAATCTTGACGGAAAAAGTCCAACCCGTACCTTTGACACATAAATCATTCAAGACTTGAGTTAATCCATCAGCAGTGATATTGTCAGCGAAGGTTGTGTGTTCATATTGCACATCAGCGATCCCAAATTGAGTGTTAATATGATCATCAAATAAAAAATGAAGTGCCACGAACATAGATAAAAGGAGAATCAAGTTAATTAACATGTACATAAAATTCACAAACAACCTTTCCTGCAATATCCTTAAGGTGCAAAGAGAAAATACTCCACCCTTCATAGCCCATTTGTGGTTCGTCCTTGAACAAGAACCCTAGTTCGAAACAAAAAGGGGCACTTTGAGATGTTATTGTTGTATTTTGTGGCTGCAACACTGCTGAAAGAGGTTTTAGGTCGGGTAGTGCTGGACCACAATGATTTAGTAGGCTTCGAAGCAATCTTTACTCATGCCATTGAAGGAGGACATAAAGAAATCTCGAAAAATGTGGTCAAAGAAAATGTAGGAGAAGTTGAAGAGAAAGAAATGGTAAAGATGGAAACTTTGTGGGAAACATAAGCAGTTGACAAGAGGTGAATAGATGAGATAATGTTGTTAATTCAGAAAAATGAAATGTGTAGAGTAATCTTTGTGGCGTGGAGGAGGGAAAAATAATGGGATTTTTGGGGGGCAAAATGTGAGGTGACCTTTCCCTAAAATAAATGTTTTGGCTTTTCCTCATTGTGGCTACCAAAGTAATAGAATGGGCCCATCTATTCAAAAATCTCTCCCTTGGACTTTTCTGTCCGGTCAACCTATGTTAGATTGTACCTCGAAATTTATTCATCCATTTTTTTGTGGCATAATTTTCTTCTGAGATGCTATGGCAAAGTCCTTTTAGTATCACAACTGATAATCCCACACTTTTCTTCTGTCTCTAGAAATCTAGAGAAACTGCTCAGTAATCAAAGATAAAAATAGAAATGAAACAACATTAAATAATTAATGATAACAATTAATAAAAACAAAATGAAAGTAAATCAATTAAAGAAAGAAAAAATAAAAACAAAACTGCCAACTCAAACATCTCAGAGGTCTATGGATTGCTTGTCACGATCCACATACCCCTAGTGCTTTAAGCATTGTCAATTAACTTTGAATGTGACCCCCATTTTCAGGTCTTTGATACTATCAGCTACATGCGAGTATACTTGAGCTATTTCAAAGGGACTTGACCAATGAGATTTTAATTTACCAGGGAACAATATATGTGACAGCCCAAAGTTGACCCTAGTCGGGAAGTGGTTTCGGGACCGCTAAACCGAGTCACCGAAATGTTTGAATGTGATACTTATTGTGTAGAATATGTAATTATGAATGTGTGAAAATTTCAAGCTTCAATTTGGTTGATTTCATGTGAATTTAGTCAATAGGACTTATGTGAGAAAATTCTAAAATGTGATAGGTCAATGTGTGAGGACCTATTAGTGCATGTGGACAAAGGGGGGGACTTGCATGTCAAATTCCCCCCCTAATGAGTAGTGGCCGGACATGACAAGGAAGGATGGGTAAAACATGTCATGAAACATGTTTTGTTAGTGGAAGAATAAAATAAGGAGTATGGGTAATAAAGAAATGGAAAACAAAAGAAAAAAAATGTGTGTGTAGTGTTTGTCCCCCCATCGCCGTGAGCTAAAGAAGAGAAAGGGGGGAATTTTGTTCATCCTTTTCTCATCTTCATGCTTGCCAAAAACTAGAAAGAAAAACAAAGAAAAATTTTCTCATCCTTTGGTTCATCCTTGGCCAAAAATTTTAAGGAGGAAAGAAGAAGAAAGGTGAAGAGATTCGGCCATGCATGTAGCTAGGCTAAGGTATGTTTGATGATGTTCCATGAGAGGCATGCATGTTTTAGTTGTTAGCTTGAGTTCTACCTAACCCATGGTCTAAATCTTGCTATGTGATGGAAATGGCACTTGACCATGGATGAATCATTCTTGGTTGATGTTTGATGTTGTGGTGATGAGGCATGAGGATGAGTTAAGATTCGGCCTAGGTGGAGGTGGTGTTAATGCCATTGCATGCAAAATATGAAGCTTGTTAATGATGCATGTGATGATGGCTTGATGATTATTGAACCTCCTTTTTAGCATTTTTTTTGTGTGAGCACATATGTGCATTGGTTGTTAAATGGAGAAGAATCGGCTAGCAAGATGTGTGCTAAGGCCGAATGTAACTTTGCATGTTAATGAGCAATGCATGTGTTAAATTGATGAAAAGGGGGAGGATGCTTTACTAGTGTGTATATGTGTGTATTAAGTGTTGAAATCGACCCCAAAAATGGACATGCATATTCGGCCAAGGGTAAAGAAATTAGCTAATATGTTGTGTTGATGCATGATGTTTGCATGTATGAGACTTTAATGTCTAATGTATAAATATGGGCTAAGTGCCTTGTGTTCATCTTTTGATGCCTAAATGATGAAATCAATTTATTTGTTTGATTAAGCTCAAGAGCAAAGGGGAAATAAAACCGATAAAGGGAAGGAAAAAGTGGTTGAATAGCTAGCGGAATTGTTCGACAACACCCAAGGTAAGTTCTTGAGTAAGAGAGCTTAAATTTTGATGTGATTAAATCATGCTCTATGTGTGGCTATTGAGCCGAATGTGCAAGGACAATATGTGCCTTGTGTTTGAGTTTCGTAAACGAAAATGAAATATGAATGTGCCATGAATTATTGTGAGATGTGCATGATTAATTGAATGCTGTCCGGGCTAAGTCCCGAAGGCTTTGTGCTAAGCGAATATATCCGGACTAAGATCCGAAGGCCTTTGTGCGAGATACTAAATCCGGGTTAAGTCCCGAAGGCATTCGTGCGAGTTATTAAAGCCGGGTTAAGTCCCGAAGGCATTCGTGCGAGTTGTTAAATCCGGGTTATGTCCCGAAGGCATTGTGTGAGTTACTAAATCCGGGCTATGTCCCGAAGGCATTTGAACGAGGAGCTATATCCGGTTAAATCCCGAAGGTACGTGATTTGGTAATGAATGAGCTTGCTGTAAAATTCCAGCGAATACTCGAAAAACATCCCAATATGGGGATATGTTACGTATGTATTGAATTAAATCGAGCCCTTACAAATAAATGTTCGCTCAGTTGATAAACGAGCTATCGGCCTTCGGCTAAGTTAGTCTATTGTGTATGTGCATAAGGGTTGTTAATGTTGTGAAGCAAGTTTAATATCGATAAATTGCGTATTATGAAATATTCCGTTTAGCTAAATGTGTGATATTCTTTGTTTATGCTGGAATTCCTTGCTCAAACTTACTAAGCATAAATTGCTTACTCGTTACATTGCTCCTCTGTTTTATAGATTTTTGGTTCTCCAGCTATCGGGCTCGGGATCTTGAAGTCGAAGTCGCCCACACTATCAAAGGCTCTTTTGGGTACTATTTTGGTTGAATTTTGTTATGGCATGTATAGGACTACCCATTGTTGTCTTTCGAGTACTTTATGAAATGTATAAGTGTACAGCCATGCGAAAATGGCTTGTAGAAGTGGAGTATGGCATTAGACCATTCGTATTTATGAATGTATAGATGGTTTCATGATGTAACTATGTTGGAATGGAAGTGTTGAGCAAATGATCAGCCACTAGAATGGCTAAGTATGATCATATGTGGGCTTATGTATGACAAGGCCCTAGTTGGTCCATGAAACCCCAAATTAGGTAAGGTTCACTTTGAAAACAGAAGCTGATAGCAGCAGTGGTGTGGATTGGAAAAATCACAAGAATTCGTAGGAGTGGAATTAAATAGTGAATAAATTATGTAATCGAACCTTGATGAATCTACTTTCATATGGAAGTAACGAAAAAATTATAGGAACAGTACAGAAAGAGATATTTGGGTTCTTGTGGAACAGGGCCAGAACAGTTTCTGGATTCAGTGTTCCGCCTTTGGAAATTCACTATAAATTGACCAGAGATAATTAGGGGTCATACCATATATGTATGGATTCCTCTCTGAGTCTAGTTTCCATAGAAACAAATGGCATCAGTATTGAAGCTCTGTGCAGAGAGATATCCCAGTCGTAATGGGAAAAGGTCAGTGTAGTCGACCCCTGTAACATGGGAGACTTTGACTAATAAACTGTACTAATTGGCCCGACCAAAAATTCTAGAAAAAAATCCATAGGTGGGGACATGAGTCTAGTTTCAGGGAAAAATCACAAAACTGATTTTTGAGTTGTGAAACTCAAGATATGATTTTTGAAGCGACTAGTACTCAGACTGGGCAGTGTCTGGAAAAATTTTTCAAAGTTTGTTAACATCTCGTGTCCGACTCCGGTGTCGTTCTCGGGTTCGGGGTGTTACATTTTATTGGTATCAGAGCTACGGTTTAGTCGATTCTAGGACTACCGTAATGTTTTGGGTCTAGCTATACATGCCATTTTATGTGATTACTTGATAGTGTGGTGATTTCTGACAATCGTAAATGTGTTTATTTATAGTAATGGATCCCGATCGTGACCGAGAAGTAGCTGATGATCTTGAGAGTGTAGCGCCTGCTCCCGCACAAGGGACAGTGCCGGCGGACTCTCAACCTAATGCTAGTAATCAGAATGATGAAGCTAGACAAGCATTCTATAGCGTGATGAATGATTGGTTTAACCAATACATTCGAACTAATATGGCTGTTCCACAACCTCCATTCCCGACAAATACTACCCCCGCACCTACAATACCACCGGTAACGGACCAAATACGGTCAAATAAGCCCCCAGTTGACAGAATCCGAAAACATGGGGCTACTAAATTTAAGGCTATGGATAGCGATGATGCCGAGCAAGCTGAATTTTGGCTGGACAACACTATCCGGGTACTCGATGAGCTATCTTGTACACCCGGTGAATGCCTAAAGTGTGCTATCTCCTTGCTACGTGATTCTGCCTACTATTGGTGGAGTACTCTGACTTCTATTGTGCCCCGAGAGCAAGTAACTTGGGAGTTTTTCCAAACTGAGTTTCGGAAAAAGTATATCAGTCAGAGATTTGTTGATCAAAAACGGAAGGAATTTCTTGAGCTTAAGCAAGGCTCCATGTCGGTTACTGATTACGAGCAAAAATTTGTTAGACTTAGCAAATACGCTCGGGAATGTGTTTCGTCCGAAGCTATTATGTGTAAACGCTTCGAGGATGGGCTGAATGAAGAAATAAAAATGTTCGTTGGCGTTCTTGAAATACAAGAGTTCGTGGTACTCGTTGAACGAGCTTGTAAAGCCGAAGAGCTTAGAAAAGAAAAGCAAAGAGTTGATGAGGGAACTGGAGAGTTTCGTAAAAGATCCTCGGGGAGGTCTCTCCAACAGACATCGAAGAGATTTCGAGATGATGCGGGCCAGTTTAGAGGCACTTCGGGCCTTTTTGGACGAGATCGTGATCGACCCCCTGTGGGTACACGAGGCACTTCGGTCGCCAGTGTTGGGAATGAACGTCGAGACAGGACGAAATGCCGATATTGCGGTAAATGGCATTCGGGGAGTTGTAGATTTCCTGACCGCTCCTGTTACAAATGCGGATCAGTGGACCACTTCATTAAAGATTGCCCGAGGTTGTCGGGGCAGAATGCAAATCAGAGTGGGAGACCGGGTGCTACCACTGCTCGAGGTAGATCATCTGGAAATATGGGCAATGCTGGTGGTGGTCAGAGAGGATCTAGAGATGATATAACCAGATCCGAAGCCCGTGCGCCTGCTAGAGCTTATGCTATACGTGCCCGCGAGGATGCTTCTTCGCCTGATGTTATTACCGGTACATTCACCCTCTTTGATACTAATGTAATTGCTTTGATTGACCCCGGTTCTACTCATTCTTACATATGTGAAACCTTAGCAACCAGTAAGACTTTACCTATTGAGTCTACTGAGTTCGTAATGCGGGTGTCAAATCCTTTGGGTCGTTACGTGCTTGTCGACAAAGTGTGTAAGAAATGTCCCCTGGAAATTCGAGGTTCCTGTTTCCCGGCGAACTTGATGCTCTTGCCGTTTGATGAATTTGATGTTATCCTTGGTTTGGATTGGTTGACCGCGCATGATGCGATTGTGAATTGCAAGAGCAAGACTATTGATTTGAGATGCGCAAATAACGAAGTAGTCCGAATTGAGTCTGCGGACTTAGAGGGGATGCCAGCTGTAATATCAGCAATGTTGGCACAGAAATATGTAAGAAAAGGGTGCGAAGCATACCTTGCGTATGTACTTGGTGACAAAGAATTAGAAAAGAAACCCGAATCTGTGCCGGTGGTTTGTGAATGCCCGGATGTTTTTCCGGAAGAATTACCGGGTTTACCACCTGTTCGGGAGGTAGAGTTTGGTATTGAGCTTGTACCTGGGACTACGCCGATTTCGATAGCTCCGTATCGTATGGCACCAACCGAGTTAAAGGAGTTGAAAGCTCAATTGCAAGAACTGACGGATAGAGGTTTCGCTCGACCAAGTTTCTCACCTTGGGGTGCACCAGTATTGTTCGTGAAAAAGAAGGACGGAACCATGAGGTTGTGCATTGACTATCGTCAGCTGAATAAAGTGACGATAAAGAACAAATATCCGTTGCCGCGCATCGATGATTTGTTCGACCAACTGAAGGGAGCCTCAGTGTTCTCAAAAATAGATTTGAGATCGGGCTATTATCAGTTGCGAATCCGAGATTCAGATATTCCCAAAACTGCCTTCAGAACGAGATATGGTCACTACGAATTCTTAGTGATGCCGTTTGGGCTCACTAATGCCCCTGCAGTATTTATGGATTTGATGAATCGGATCTTCAGACCATATTTGGATCGGATCGTAGTGGTGTTCATTGATGACATTTTGGTCTATTCAAGAGACGAGACCGAACATGCTGAGCATCTGAGGCTAGTGCTGCAAATTTTGCGGGATAAGCAGTTATATGCTAAGTTCAGTAAGTGTGAGTTCTGGTTAAGAGAGGTTAGCTTCTTGGGTCATGTGGTATCCGTGTCGGGTATTCGAGTTGACCCGAACAAAATTTCAGCCATACTTGACTGGAAACCTCCGAGAAACGTTACTGAAGTTCGGAGCTTTTTGGGGCTCGCCGGTTATTACCGACGATTTGTGAAAGGTTTCTCGATGATAGCCACACCAATGATGAAGCTACTTCAAAAGGATGTTAAGTTCGAGTGGACGGAGAAATGTCAGAAAAGTTTCGACCAACTGAAAACTCATTTGACTGAAGCTCCAATTTTGGTGCAACCCGAATCAGGTAAAGAGTTTGTCATTTATAGTGACGCATCCCTACTTGGGTTGGGTTGCGTATTGATGCAAGAAGGTCGAGTCGTGGCCTATGCGTCGAGACAATTGAAGCCACACGAGAGGAATTATCTGACCCATGATCTCGAATTAGCTGCCATCGTGTTTGCTTTAAAAATATGGCGACATTATCTGTTTGGTGAGAAGTGCCATGTATTTTCGGATCACAAAAGTCTCAAATATTTGATGACTCAACGAGACTTGAATCTGCGACAAAGACGTTGGCTTGAGTTGTTGAAAGATTACGAGCTTGTCATTGATTACCACCCGGGAAAGGCTAACGTGGTTGCGGACGCCTTAAGCCGGAAGTCATTGTTTGCTTTTCGAGCGATGAACGTGCATTTGTCTGTTCTACCAGACAGTGTGTTAGTAGCTGAATTAAAAGCTAAACCATTGTTGACTCACCAAATTCGTGAAGCTCAGAAAGTCGATGATGAATTGGTTGCAAAACGGGCTAAGTGTTTTCCGAACGAGGAATCGGAGTTTCAAATTGATGATGATGATTGTTTGAGGTTCAGAAATCGTTTGTGTGTTCCAAGGAATTCGGAACTCATTTCGATGATTCTGAACGAAGCCCATTGTAGCCGAATGTCAATCACCCGGGGAGTACGAAAATGTACAATGATTTGAAACGTCAATTTTGGTGGCATGGTATGAAACGGGACATCTCTGACTTTGTTTCGAGATGTTTAATATGTCAACAAGTGAAAGCGGAACATCAAGTGCCTTCAGGATTACTCCAGCCGATCATGATAACCGAGTGGAAATGGGATCGAGTCACAATGGACTTTGTGTCCGGACTGCCCTTGTCAGCAAGTAAGAAGGATGCGATATGGGTTATTGTTGATAGACTGACTAAGTCGGCTCATTTCATCCCCGTACGTACGGATTTTTCATTGGAGAAACTAGCTGAATTGTACGTTTATCAAATTGTGAGATTACACGGGGTACCTGTTTCTATCGTGTCGGATAGAGATCCGAGATTCACCTTACGATTTTGGAAGAAATTGCAAGAAGCTCTGGGTACCAAGCTGCATTTTAGCACTGCTTTTCACCCCCAAACCGATGGTCAATCCGAGAGGATAATTCAGATACTTGAGGATATGTTGAGATGTTGCATCCTCGAGTTCAGTAGTTCATGGGAACGGTATTTACCTTTGATTGAATTCTCTTACAACAATAGTTTTCAATCAAGTATTAAGATGGCACCTTACGAGGCTTTGTACGGTCGTAAATGCCGTACACCATTGTTTTGGACCGAGCTCGGTGAAAGCAAAATTTTCGGAGTTGATTTGATTAGAGATGCTGAACAGAAAGTAAAGGTAATCCGTGAAAGTCTGAAGGTAGCCACGGATCGTCAGAAATCGTACGCAGATTTGAAACGAAAAGACATCGAGTATCAGGTGGGAGACAAAGTGTTCCTTAAGGTTTCACCTTGGAAAAAGATACTCAGGTTCGGCCGTAAGGGCAAGTTGAGCCCAAGATTCATTGGGCCGTACAAAATCTCCGAACGAGTTGGTCCGGTTGCGTATAGATTGATTTTGCCCCCGGAGCTTGAAAAGATTCATGACGTCTTTCATGTTTCGATGCTTCGACGCTATCGATCTGATCCATCGCATATAATTAGCCCATCAGAGGTTGAAATTCAAGTCGACATGAGCTATGAAGAAGAACCGATGCGTATCCTAGCTCGTGAAGTGAAGGAGTTGCGAAACAAAAGAGTTCCGCTAGTAAAGGTGTTATGGCTCAAACACGGGATCGAGGAAGCAACGTGGGAGACCGAGAGCTCGATGAAAGAACGATACCCAAACCTATTTACCGGTAAGATTTTCGGGGACGAAAATTTCTTAAGTGGGGGAGAGTTGTGACAGCCCAAAGTTGACCCTAGTCGGGAAGTGGTTTCGGGACCGCTAAACCGAGTCACCGAAATGTTTGAATGTGATACTTATTGTGTAGAATATGTAATTATGAATGTGTGAAAATTTCAAGCTTCAATTTGGTTGATTTCATGTGAATTTAGTCAATAGGACTTATGTGAGAAAATTCTAAAATGTGATAGGTCAATGTGTGAGGACCTATTAGTGCATGTGGACAAAGGGGGGGACTTGCATGTCAAATTCCCCCCCTAATGAGTAGTGGCCGGCCATGACAAGGAAGGATGGGTAAAACATGTCATGAAACATGTTTTGTTAGTGGAAGAATAAAATAAGGAGTATGGGTAATAAAGAAATGGAAAACAAAAGAAAAAAAAATGTGTGTGTAGTGTTTGTCCCCCCATTGCCGTGAGCTAAAGAAGAGAAAGGGGGGAATTTTGTTCATCCTTTTCTCATCTTCATGCTTGCCAAAAACTAGAAAGAAAAACAAAGAAAAATTTTCTCATCCTTTGGTTCATCCTTGGCCAAAAATTTTAAGGAGGAAAGAAGAAGAAAGGTGAAGAGATTCGGCCATGCATGTAGCTAGGCTAAGGTATGTTTGATGATGTTCCATGAGAGGCATGCATGTTTTAGTTGTTAGCTTGAGTTCTACCTAACCCATGGTCTAAATCTTGCTATGTGATGGAAATGGCACTTGACCATGGATGAATCATTCTTGGTTGATGTTTGATGTTGTGGTGATGAGGCATGAGGATGAGTTAAGATTCGGCCTAGGTGGAGGTGGTGTTAATGCCATTGCATGCAAAATATGAAGCTTGTTAATGATGCATGTGATGATGGCTTGATGATTATTGAACCTCCTTTTTAGCATTTTTTTTGTGTGAGCACATATGTGCATTGGTTGTTAAATGGAGAAGAATCGGCTAGCAAGATGTGTGCTAAGGCCGAATGTAACTTTGCATGTTAATGAGCAATGCATGTGTTAAATTGATGAAAAGGGGGAGGATGCTTTACTAGTGTGTATATGTGTGTATTAAGTGTTGAAATCGACCCCAAAAATGGACATGCATATTCGGCCAAGGGTAAAGAAATTAGCTAATATGTTGTGTTGATGCATGATGTTTGCATGTATGAGACTTTAATGTCTAATGTATAAATATGGGCTAAGTGCCTTGTGTTCATCTTTTGATGCCTAAATGATGAAATCAATTTATTTGTTTGATTAAGCTCAAGAGCAAAGGGGAAATAAAACCGATAAAGGGAAGGAAAAAGTGGTTGAATAGCTAGCGGAATTGTTCGACAACACCCGAGGTAAGTTCTTGAGTAAGAGAGCTTAAATTTTGATGTGATTAAATCATGCTCTATGTGTGGCTATTGAGCCGAATGTGCAAGGACAATATGTGCCTTGTGTTTGAGTTTCGTAAACGAAAATGAAATATGAATGTGCCATGAATTATTGTGAGATGTGCATGATTAATTGAATGCTGTCCGGGCTAAGTCCCGAAGGCTTTGTGCTAAGCGAATATATCCGGACTAAGATCCGAAGGCCTTTGTGCGAGATACTAAATCCGGGTTAAGTCCCGAAGGCATTCGTGCGAGTTATTAAAGCCGGGTTAAGTCCCGAAGGCATTCGTGCGAGTTGTTAAATCCGGGTTATGTCCCGAAGGCATTGTGTGAGTTACTAAATCCGGGCTATGTCCCGAAGGCATTTGAACGAGGAGCTATATCCGGTTAAATCCCGAAGGTACGTGATTTGGTAATGAATGAGCTTGCTGTAAAATTCCAGCGAATACTCGAAAAACATCCCAATATGGGGATATGTTACGTATGTATTGAATTAAATCGAGCCCTTACAAATAAATGTTCGCTCAGTTGATAAACGAGCTATCGGCCTTCGGCTAAGTTAGTCTATTGTGTATGTGCATAAGGGTTGTTAATGTTGTGAAGCAAGTTTAATATCGATAAATTGCGTATTATGAAATATTCCGTTTAGCTAAATGTGTGATATTCTTTGTTTATGCTGGAATTCCTTGCTCAAACTTACTAAGCATAAATTGCTTACTCGTTACATTGCTCCTCTGTTTTATAGATTTTTGGTTCTCCAGCTATCGGGCTCGGGATCTTGAAGTCGAAGTCGCCCACACTATCAAAGGCTCTTTTGGGTACTATTTTGGTTGAATTTTGTTATGGCATGTATAGGACTACCCATTGTTGTCTTTCGAGTACTTTATGAAATGTATAAGTGTACAGCCATGCGAAAATGGCTTGTAGAAGTGGAGTATGGCATTAGACCATTCGTATTTATGAATGTATAGATGGTTTCATGATGTAACTATGTTGGAATGGAAGTGTTGAGCAAATGATCAGCCACTAGAATGGCTAAGTATGATCATATGTGGGCTTATGTATGACAAGGCCCTAGTTGGTCCATGAAACCCCAAATTAGGTAAGGTTCACTTTGAAAACAGAAGCTGATAGCAGCAGTGGTGTGGATTGGAAAAATCACAAGAATTCGTAGGAGTGGAATTAAATAGTGAATAAATTATGTAATCGAACCTTGATGAATCTACTTTCATATGGAAGTAACGAAAAAATTATAGGAACAGTACAGAAAGAGATATTCGGGTTCTTGTGGAACAGGGCCAGAACAGTTTCTGGATTCAGTGTTCCGCCTTTGGAAATTCACTATAAATTGACCAGAGATAATTAGGGGTCATACCATATATGTATGGATTCCTCTCTGAGTCTAGTTTCCATAGAAACAAACGGCATCAGTATTGAAGCTCTGTGCAGAGAGATATCCCAGTCGTAATGGGAAAAGGTCAGTGTAGTCGACCCCTGTGACATGGGAGACTTTGACTAATAAACTGTACTAATTGGCCCGACCAAAAATTCTAGAAAAAAATCCATAGGTGGGGACATGAGTCTAGTTTCAGGGAAAAATCACAAAACTGATTTTTGAGTTGTGAAACTCAAGATATGATTTTTGAAGCGACTAGTACTCAGACTGGGCAGTGTCTGGAAAAATTTTTCAAAGTTTGTTAACATCTCGTGTCCGACTCCGGTGTCGGTCTCGGGTTCGGGGTGTTACAATATAAGCCTAGAGTTGAACAACACATGTTGCCCTGGTTCAAATTGTCTTGGCATAATTCTATTATCATTGCAACGCTTGGTCTTCTCCTTGTACAGTTTAGCATTTTCATATGCATGTGCCCTGAGTTCTTCCATTTCATTCAGCTCTAACAACCTTTTATGTCCAACAGTGATCCAATCTAGATTTAGATTTTTAATGGCCTAAAATGCCTTGTGCTCCAATTCAACAAGTAGGTGACATAACTTTCCATAGACAAACTGAAAAGGTGACGTTGTTTTAAATGTCATAAATAAGGCTACAAAGCTTCATCCAATCTAGAGGACCAATCATTCCGAGTTGGTTTCTCCACCTTTTTAAGAATTTGCTTAATTTCTCTGCTAGAAATCTTAGCTTTTCCATTTGGTTGAGGATGATATGCCGTGACAATCTTATGTTTCACCCCATACTTGATGCAAGGCATTAGCCACTTGCTTGCAATTAAAATGAGATCATTCATCACTAATAATGGTTCTAGTCATGCCAAATCTTGTGAAAATGTTCTTGTGCAAGAACTTTATTACTGAATTTGCATTATTAGTAGGAAGCACAGTAGCTTCGACCCACTTAGAGACATAGTCCACTACCACTAGTATGTATAGGCTTCTTAATGAGGGTGGAAATGGACCTATAAAGTCTATTCCCTAGACATCAAACAACTCAATCTCTAGGATATTTTGCAGCAACATTTCATATCTCCTAAATAGATTGCCTACCCTCTGACATGAGCATCCTTGAACATATTTGGCCAATAAAAACTAGATTGGAGTACCTTAGCAGCAGTTCTCATTCCTCCAAAGTGTCCTTCGTAAGGAGCCAAATGACAATGTTGTAGGATGTTGTATATTTCGTCATCATGACACACTTCCTAATTATCTGATTAGCACAATGCTTAAATAGGAAGGGTTCATCCCAATAGTACTTCCTGGCATTATGAAGGGATTTTCGTCGTCTTTGGTTATTGAGATCAGGTGGCATCAACCCACTTCCTAGGAAGTTCACTATATCGGCATACCAAGGTAATGCCATGGAAACTAGTAGTTGCTCATCTAGGAAGTCTTCCTTAATCAATTTGACATTGTCATCTTCATTTTCAGCTTCAAATCTTGACAGGTGACCAGCCACTTGATTTTTAGTCCCCTTTCTATCTCAAATTTCTAAATCAAACACTCTTGTAGCAAGAGCATCCACCTAATCAATCTTGGCTTGCATTCTTTCTTGGACACCAAATACTTAATATCAGAATTATATGTGTAGACGGTTACCATGGTACCAACTAGACAGATCAAAATTTATCAAACATTAATACCACAACCACTAACTCCTTTTTAGTAGTGGTATACTTATGTTCCATATCCGTCAAGGTCTTGTTTATATCAGAATTAATACCTTGTATTTCACTTGCCCCAACACTACTCCCACAGCATAATCTTGGTGTCACACATAAGTTCGAAAGGCAGTGTAATGCTTCAAATCCCGACAACCCTTGTTAAATTATTTTTTTATGTTGTGGCATGGATGTGTGACTGACTTAGTGGTTTAGTACTCTGGGAGTGTCTGGGATGGCATGGGTTCAAGCCTTGCCTTGAACAAATTTTTGCTCCTATTTGAGTAAACCTTTGTCCTTAGCTAGTAGAATTTTAAAATTATGTGAAGGTTGCACAACATAAGGCGCCTGCTATTCTAGGGGCAAGTGGCATGTTACTTCTGTTAGGAGACCAGAGTTCAAGTCCTGTGTCATGCAAAGGGTGTTCTTTTTACTGTTGGTCGTGTAAGAGGTTGATTGATAGTGGGAGACCATGGCTCTTGGGGCGGTTGAGAGTGTTGGGGGAAATGGGAAGTGTGTAGCCGAATTTGGGGAGTGGTTGAGAGAGTTTGAATTGGTCAAATGAGAGTTTTGAGGAGAGAATTGGTCAAATGAGGGGAGTGAATCATGGAGTAGGGGAGTGGGGAGTTATCTACTGAAAATGTGACTCTCTTTGTGCCAAAATCGGTCATAGGCACTAAGTGACAATTAGGTTTAGTTCTTGCTCTTTACCGGTGACTTTTCTTTTTTTTCTCCTCTCTCGCTATTGTTTGTGTGATACTCAAAATTTGCTTGTGATCTTTCGGGTATGTTTTGGGTTAACCTACCTTGGTTTGATCCTACAGTAAGGTGGTTGTGTTGATAATTTTCCTCTCTCCGTCATTCTTCTAGTATTACCCGAACTTTCACTTCCCCTCTCTTCTCCCTTTCTTCTTCTCAATCAATCCCTCCTAACCGATTGCACATTCTCTTCTTTCTTCCATTCAGATACTCGGGGCTGATTTCTGCTTGCTCTTCTCTAGTTGTAGCCGACTCATTTCTTCCTATCCTCTCAATTGTGCTATTTTCTCTTGCTAAAACTGAACATTTCTTTTGTTACTCGGGCAACATCTAGGTTGGAGTCTAGGTCGATTATTGGTTAATCTTTTCTCTTCTCAGGTTTGCGATTTCTTTTTCTTCTATGGGTTGAATGTATCCTACTCATTCACCCTTATTTCACCTTTATGATTGTCACTTAACTCTGTGGTTGCTGAATGTTGCTAGGGGCGTGATCTCCTTGGTCAAGAGGGTTAGGCCAATTGTCCTTTCACAATAAGTAATCCTATCACTCGTGGAAAGTACTTTAGGTATTATTTATATTTACAAGGGATTATAACTTCTGATGAATCGGTTAACTATTTTGGATAAAGGTTAAAGTTTTGGAGAGAGTTCATGGGCTGTGGAGCAAGAAGGGTCCAGCAATTGGTGTATTGGTAAGTAGCAATGAATCAGTTAGAGTGATTTCAATACTTTGGTTTTGGGATTTACGACGAATGTGACTAATGGTGGATCGTTGTGAATCATAGGTGCTTTGATATCGAAAGTACTGCGACAACAGTTTCATTAAATGTGTGTGTGCACACTTCTAGTAGATGTGTGATAGCAAAAGCCGAATAAGGGGTTGTCGACACCACACGATAGTGTGGCCGCCTGAATGGCAGGCTGTGTAACGAAACATGGTTGTGTGGTCAACGAGATGGCCATGAGCGCTTTTATGGGCCAGAACATTATTGGGCCAATCTGAGCCAAACTGAGCCGTGTAGGCCCCACAAGGAAAAATCGCACCAAGTGTGGTAAATATTGGGCTAGGTTGTGTAAATCACATGGCTAAGGCCATTTTTAGGCTTGTGGGCAATACGAGTATGTGGGCCCACATGGGCCAGCAAAATGGGCTGTAGGCCTATTACCTGTGGATGACTATTAAGGTTGCACGGGTCGCCTAACATGACTGTGGACCTAATGTTGGGTCGGTAAGTATACTTGGACCTTATACTGATGAAATGACCATTATACCCCTGTGAGGTAAATCGACTGAAATAACCCTGTATTATGTATGTATATTTCTGAGCATGATATTTCTCCATACATGTATGTTATTATGTTGCATTACATAGGGTGGGATATATGATTTTGGAGGAAGTGTACTGAAAGGCTATAAGCCTATTACTGCTAGCTCTGCTGCAAATATTGTTTTTAGTACTGAGATTGGTACAATTTGGTATGTAGGGTTGGATGGGTCGATTTTATCCCTTCACGGTGTGTAGGGCTGTTACGGAGATGGTATGTAGCGGATGGATGGGGTAGGACTCTTTGTTTGCATACTGTACTGAAATGGGCTAAGGCCCAGACTGCCTCTGGGACTGAAATGGGCTTAGGCCCAGACTGATACTATTTTCGAAAAAGGGGTAGGGCCTAACTGGAACTAACGGGCCTAGGCCTAGATTGCATTCACTCTGATTGTTTGTTACTTTGGGATTTCAAACACTAAGTTTTCGTAAACTCACCATCTGTTATCTGTGCAGGAAATCCCCAGCTTAGACTGATCGAGGTGACAGAGGACTCGAAGGTGGCCACTCGACTTAGTTAATTTATTTAAAATATTATGAGTTAGATTTTATTTGATATTGGGTTTTCATTATGTAATAAGGCCTTTTAAAGTTTATTTTAATTTGGGGATTTAATTACTTTAATTTTACTTGTTAGTAATAGGACCCGTATTTTCAAGAAAGCACAAACCAATGTTTTTCTGAAATCATCACGCTTAACGACATACGTTTTAAAAGCTTCTGCAACAATCACTTTTTTAAATTTGAGAAACTAGTATAATTAATAATTTGAGTTTTCACAAGGAACTAGTCATCCTAACCTTTTATTTAGAGTCTAAAGAAGTTTTAATGAAAAAGGGATTTTTGTCGATTTGTGTTTTGGAAAAACACTCCAATGTCACATCATAGATTCAGCCATAACGTCTAGGTCGGGTTTGAGGTGTTACAGGCAATGTCCACTCTAGAGCTATGACAATTGGTGTCGCTACCAGTCGTTTCTTGAATTTCTCAAAAGCTATCAAACAATATTCATCAAAATTGAACGGTCTATTGTCCTCTAGCAAGGTACACAAGGGTTTAGATATCCTTAAGAAATCCTTAATGAATATTTTATAAAAACCCGCATGGCATAAGAAACTCCAAATACCTTTGACACTAGTAGGAGGCGATAATTTTTCTATTACCTCAACTTTTGCTTTGTCAAATTCAATCCATTGTTGCTATACTTTATGCCCCAGAACAATGCCTTCACGGACCATGAAAAGATATTTTTCCCAATTCAAGACAAGATTTGTCTCTTCACAATGGCATAGAACCAATTTTAGATTTTTCAAACAACCCTAAAAGTTATTGCCAAAGATAGAGAAATCATCCATAAAGACTTCAAAGAAGTTTTCAAAAATATCAGAGAATATTGCCATCATACAACACTGAAATGTTGTCGAGGCATTACATAACTTGAATGGCATTCGTTTAAATGCAAAAGTACCATATGGACAACTGAAAGTTGTCTTCTCTTGGTCACTGGGAGAATCTGATTATACCCTGAATATCCATCCAAGAAAAAGTAAAATTCTTTCCCAGCTAATCTATCCAAGATTTGATCAACAACCGGTAAGGGAAAGTGGTCATTCCTAGTTGCTTCGTTGAGCTTGAGATAATCCATTCACACTCTCCATCCCATTCTAATGCAAGTTGGTATGAGCTCATTATTATCATTGCTAACCACTGTGACACCTCTTTTCTTGGGCACACATTGTGTAGGACTCACCCAAGAATTGTCAGAGATAGGTTAGATAATACCAACATTGAGCCACTTGATAATCTCTTCAACAACTTCCTTTATGATGGGATTCAACCTCCTCTACTGTTCAATAGAATTGCTATGGAAATCCTCCAATAAAATTTTATGAATGCATAGAGTAGGGCCAATTCCCTTGATGTTGGAAAGTGTCCATCCTAATGCCTTCTTAGATCATCGAAGAACTCCTAACAACCAAGCCTCTTGATAGGGTGTTAACTCAGCTGAAATAACTACTGGCAAGGTGTTATTGTCTTCCAAGTAAGCATATTTTAAACGCAGCAGCAAGGATTTCAACTCTAGTAGGAACCAAGTAAGAATATTTTAAATGCAGCGGCAAGGGTTTCAACTCTAGTGTAGAAGGTTCCTATATAGATGGTTTAGGAGGATTTAAAGTACAAGCCAATAAATCAAAGGACTCAATCTTTCTCCCTGGTCTGTCCACAATTTTTTGTGCCTCCATGAGTTCACTAAATTCTTCAAAAGGCTCAGTTTCACGTAGCTTAATGAATCTGTATCATTATCAGAATTGTTGTGGCAAAATTTTACAAACTTTTCCTACATTGTTGTTTTTATCAAACCAATGGCATTGCATTCTTCATTCTCATCAGCATATTTTAGGGCATCGATGCATTGAAGGTAATTTCCTGATCATTCATCCTCATAATAAATTCACCTTTTTGCACATCAACTAAAGTTTTACCTGTAGTATGAAGAAGTCTTTCAAGGATAACTGACACATCATTGTCAACTTCACATCCTAAAATAATGAATTTGACAGGAAAAATAAACTGATCTACTCTTACCAACACCTCTTCAATTTTACTTTTTAAATGTGCGTTGAATTGATCAGCTAGCTGCAATGTAACCGTAGTGGGACTTCCTTTTTCAATTCCCAGCTTCTAAATATAGACATTGGCATTAAATTGATGCTTCCTCCAAAATCACACAATGTCTTACCAACATAATGATTTCCAATTGAACATGGGATAGTAAAACACCCTGGGTGCTTCAACTTTGGAGGTAATTTATTCATCAACATTGTTGTGCACCCTTTAGTGAGAGCAACAGTCTCAAATTCCTCCAATCTTCGCTTCTTTGACAATATATATTTCATGAATTTCACATAATTGGGAATTTGCTCCAAAGCTTCTACTAGTGGTATGTTACTGTGGAGTTGTTTCGTGACATCTAGAAATCTTTTAAACTAGACATCTTGTTTACAATTGTGAAATCGCTGAAGAAAAGGTGGAGGTGGTCGTCCTTCAGGTTGCTGTTATTGTTTTGTTGTAGCATTTTTATTGGCAATACGATCTGATTCTACTACAACAGTTTTATGTTTAGCCTTTTCAGTTGCAGTATGCTTTTCAGTTGATTTTGAATTCATTCCATGGCTAAGTCTAGAGTTGTCCTCTTCTATAGTGGTGTCTTCAACATCATCCAACTGTGTCCCACTTCTGAGAGTGATGGCTTTGCACTGTTCCTTCCATTGAGTTCTCAAATTCTCAGTACCGCTTAGTAATGCTCCTTGTCGCCTTGAATTTAAAGCATTTGCTATCTGCCCCACTTGATTCTTAAGAGCTTTGAGGGACACAACCTGAGTCTAAATTACAACATCATTCTTGGTCATATATTCCTTCATCAAGCCTTTATTGGAGGTATAAGATGATGCTTGACCCTATTGAAAATTTTGCCTCGGCATAGGATGATTATAACCAGGTGGTGAACTATTAGCATTATGGCTGGCAACATTGTTTAAATTCCCCTCACCTTGATTAATCCAACAAAATTTCAGATGCTGTTTCAGCTTGGATTATAAGTGTTGGAATAGGGGTGATTATTTAGGATAAAATTACCCATGTAGTATACAAATGCTGGGATTGATGGGCATTTATCAAACATATGGTCTTCACGGCAATAAACACACAATAGATCGACCTCTTTATTTTTTTGATCATATTAGTTAAAGAAGATACATGGGTTGTTAACGAAGTGATTGCATCAAGTTCAATGGTGCCAGCAGCTCTCCTACCACTTTCAACTCACATCATAGGATATTGATAATCATTGTTGGCAATCCATGCCAAAATCTCATATGCTTCATTTAAGGATTTATCTAATAAAGTACTATTTAAAGAGGCATCGACTACCATCCTTGTATGTGCATTCAGCCCATTATAAAACATCTACATCTGAGTCCAGTGTTGAAAACGATGCATAGAAAATTTCTTAAGTAATTCCTTAAATCTTTCCCAGGCTTCGTAAAGTGTTTCATCCTCTGATTTTTGAAAATATGTGATGTCATTTCAAAGCTTGGCATTCATGTTAGTTGGATTATATCGTAGCAAAAATCTCTGGCACAAGTAATTTCATGATGCCACTACTCTGATAGTAAAGTATTAAACCACGCTCTTGCATAATCTCTTAAAAGAGTATGGGAACAATTTAAGCTGCAAGACATCTTGAGGAACACCCTGTTGTTTAAATGAGTCATTGACCTCTAGAAAAAGTCTTAAACGCACTTGGATCTTTAGTGGGTAATCCACCAAACTGTCCTACTATTTGCAACATTTGAAACATTATCGGTTTTAACTTAAAATGCTAAGCTTGTATGTGTGCTCTTACTATCCCTAGATTCCTATCATCCAAAATTGGAACAACATGTTCCCAAATTGGTCTATCTCGATCATCTATGACACGATGAATAGGAAGATCAACATCTCAACCATTTGGATTCAATGAATCATTCAGACTAGGATTTAATAGATTCAATGAGAGAATGATGATGTATAAAATGTGCAACACAAAACAAGTAAGAGAAATAGGAATGTCACGACCAAGTTACTACAGAAAAGAAGATTAAGTAATTTCAATGTTGATTAGGATGGCTGGAATTACTGATGTATCTACCTTATCTAACTATTAATGCCACAGTAAAGCCTTGAACATTCTACTGCTTGATAGGTTTCTACAATAGTCTTCTTCTCTCGAGAGCAAACCTTGGCCTACCTTCCCTAAGGTACTATATGCCTATAGACTTAAGTTTTGCTACCACTAACATTTTCTACCCTCTTTCGAATGAGGCAAGGCTCTATGTCTAGAGGTTACTGCAAATAAATAAAATTTCATTCACTTATATTATCCAATGTCTATACAAATAACGTAACCATGTCGACAATAAGTTATCTTAATAACTTGCTACAATTCGTCAATACATTGCCTGTAATAAGAATGAAATACCATTAAATATAACAAAAAAATAATTCTAATTTAAATTGTGAACATTAATATAAATTAAAGGGTTCAGCTAAGTAATCGCAAGCCTAAGAGATTTAGCTCATAGTTGGGTAAATCGAGTTCAAGTTTAATGCAGTAATCAACATTATATTTTACAATTAAGTTCTAAAGGAAATGCATAAGAATCAAAAAAGAAATTTTGATATATTGGCTTTTGCCTATTCAACTCTCAACATTGGCAGCACAATGTCTTGTAGCTGCCAAAATCATCCTCTCCTTCTTCAGTTGCCTTCTTTCTTGGTCCTTCCCTCCTTCCCTGCCAAAAGCTGCTCCTCTTTTTCTTCTATTCAAAAAAAATTGCCCCTTTTTAGGGTTCCTTTTTTGGGATTTATAAGTTTGACCTTCTAGGGTAAGTCCATCAAACCATAATCCTTTCTCTTTTTATCAGGTGGATTCTTCTAGTACAAGTGTAGCTGGGATTGAGAACGGTACGCATTAAGTGCTGACTAGGCATATTTTAGGTACTACCATAGCATTTCTGTTAGAAAACTACCCAAAATTTGCCACGTCAAACCTTCAACCCTCTACTCTGTGACAGCCCTTATTTGACCCTAGTTAGAAAGTGGTTTCGAGACCACAAAATCGAGTCATAAAAATAATTAGATGTTATATTCTGTGCTTATTATATGTGAAAGTGCATGTGTGAAAATTTCATGCTTTTATTTTGTCATTTGTGAGTGAAATTATTAAATAGGACTTGTGTGAAAATTTTTGAAAATGTGATAGGTTAATTTTGTAGTGGCCAAATAAATTATGGTGTTAAATAGGTGGATTTGCATGTCAAATTTCCCACTTTAATGAGTAGTGGCCGACCATAATGATGGTGATAAACAAAATATGCTTTTTAAATTAGCATTATTAAATATGATGGCTTAATTATCATAAAATAAAGATAAATAAAAGAACAAAAATGAGGTAAAGGGAAAAGCTTGTTCATCTTTGTTCTTCATAGCCGAAATTAGGAGAGGAAAAGAAACTCAAACTACATTCGGTCACTTTTGAGTTGGAATTAAGGTAAGAAATTCATGTTAGTTTTTGAAATTGTAGCATATTTTAAGCTAGTTACTAAGTCCCTTACTTAGCCCATGTCAAAATTTTGAATTGGGTAGTGATTTGAGTATTCGACTATGGAAGATTTTGAAGGGAATGGTTGTTGTTTTTATGTTTTAATGAATAATTGTGAATGGGTGATGTTTGAGATAGTTTAATGTTCATATAGGTAGTTTAGATGATAGGAAAATCGGCTTGTGTATTTGTGAAATTGCCGAATGTGAACTTAGATAATATTTGAGTAATGTTTGTGTTTTAAAATGATAGAATGGAGTGGATGCTTTAGTTGGATTTAAGGTTTGTTAAATTGCCATTGTCATTGCCGAATGTTTGCTTAGTTAAGCTTGTTAATTTGTTCTTAATAATTCCGGTTAAGTTTTCTCTTAAAAATTTCGATTAAATTTGTTCTTAATAATTCTGGTTAAATTTGCTCTTAATAATTCCGGTTAAATTTGTTCTTAATAATTCCGGTTAAATTTGTTCTTAATAATTTCGGTTAAATTTGTTCTTAATAATTTCGGTTAAATTTGCTCTTAATATTTCTGTGACAACCCCAAATTGACCCTAGTCAGAAAGTGGTTTCGGGACCACTAAACCGAGTCATAAAAATAATTAACCGTCATAGTTGATGCTCATTATATGTACATATGCATGTGTGAAAATTTCATGTTTGTATTTTGTTAATTGTAAGTGAATTTTATCAAATAGGACTTATGTGAGAAAATTTAGAAATGTGCTAGGCAAATGTAAAGTGGCCTAATAATGCATGTTGTGAAAATGATGGGTTTGCATGTCAAATTACCCAAAATTAAAGCATAGTAGCCGGCCATGCTATGGGTGGAAACATGTTGTAAACATGTTGTGTAGTGTGTTATGTTAGAAAGAATAAAAAAATGGGGTTAGGATTAAAGTAATGCAAAGGGAGGAGTGATGAAAAAAAAATTGTCTCACCCATGCCCCCCATTGCCGTGAATTGAAGAAAGAAAACAAAAAAAAAAGTGTTCATCCTTGAACATCTTTGGCCGAAAATTTTAAGGAGAAAGGAAGAAGAAAGGATTTTCTTGCTTCTTGTTCGGTTGGTTGGTGTTTAGGAGGAGGTATGTTTGGTGTTGTTCCATGAGATTCATGCATGTTTTTATTTTATTTTATTTTATTTATTTGTTAGCTTGAGTTCTATCTAGCACATGGTTTAGATCTTTGCTATGTGATGGAGATGATATTCGGCCATGGGTGTTGTCTTCTTGGTTGATGTTTGATGTTGTGGTGATGAGGCATGAAGATGGGTTAAGTTTCGGCTAAGGAGGATTTGTGATTGATGCCATTTGCATGCTAAATGTGAAGCTTTGTAATGATACATGTGGTGGTGGATTTTCTTTTTAGCATTCTTGAGTTAGGCCTTAAGTTCTTTGTTTAACCCATGACCAAAATTTAAGTGGTATGGTGTCTTGATGCATTCAGCCATGTTAGGAAGTAGAAGAGAAGCATGGTTGTTAATCATGTTATTTGGATGAAAATGGTAGTAAGGTGAAGTGCAAGTGTTATTATTTGATCTCTAGAGTATATATGTGTATTAGCCGAGTTTTGAACTTAAAACGAATTGGTATTTAGTCAATACAAGTAACCATAATTGTAGAATGTATTAAGTGTTGCAATCAACCTCAACATAGACATGCATATTCGGCCATAGAAAGAAGATTGGTGTTGCATGTATTCGTTTAGAGGCAAGCATAT
Source organism: Gossypium hirsutum (assembly GCF_007990345.1). NCBI lineage: Eukaryota > Viridiplantae > Streptophyta > Magnoliopsida > Malvales > Malvaceae > Gossypium > Gossypium hirsutum. The sequence goes on along the minus strand of NC_053427.1, from coordinate 30,806,434 downwards.
TGATGCTTTTAGTTTGGCTTAGACAATCGGCTAAAAGGGAGTGTGGGTTAATATGTTGAGTTGATTCATGATTTCATATGTATGTGACTTTAATGTCTAATGTATATATATGGGCTAAGTACTTTGAGTTCCTCTTTTCGATGCTCAAATGATTAAATCAATTTATTTGTTAAATTAAGCTCAAGAGGAAAGGGGAACTAAATCCGATAAAGGGAAGGAAAAAGTGGTCGAATAGCCATCGGAATCGTTCGACAACATCCGAGGTAAGTTTTCGAGTAACAAGACTTAGTTTACGATTTGATTAAGTCATGACGTATGAGCATAACAAATATACGGTGATATGATGATTCTACTTGAATTATATGTTGAGTTAATTAGTCTATACGTATGACGGGTAGCCGTATGTGCATAGAGATCATGTCATAAAGCAAACTAAACCATGCTGTTTGTATGTGGCTAGTGAGCCGAAAATGGGATTGCTTAATACGTGACTTGTGTTTGAACTCTAATTATGAAAATGAAATATAGATGTGTCATGATTTATTGATATGTGCATGAATATTTGGATGATAACCGGGCTAAGTCCCGAAGGCATTTTGCGCTAGTGACTAGTTCCGGGCTAAGTCCCGAAGGCATTTGTGCGAGTTATTACATTCCGGGCTAAGTCCCGAAGGCATTTGTCCGAGTTATTACATCTGGGCTAAGTCCCAAAAGCATTTGTGTGAGCGACTATATCCGGGCTATGTCCCGAAGGCATTGTGCAAGTAGCTATATCCGGTTAAATCTCGAAGGTACTTGGCTTGGGAATGAGCGACCTTGCTGTAATAGTTTCAATTAATATGCTTGTAAAATCCCAGCAATGAGGTATGTCTCGTATATGCATTGATTTAGTTGATCCCTTACAATTAGTATTCGCTCAGTCGATAAATAAGCTACCGGCCTTTGGCTAAGTTGATCTTTTGTGTATGAATATAAGGGTTGGTAATGTGAAGTTAGTATGATATTGAGAATTTGTGCATATGAAATTATCTGTTTAGCCATATGAATGCTACACTTTAGTTGTGTCTAATTTTATGGCTCAAACTTACTAAGCATTAAATGCTTACTCCGTTCTTTGAATCTCTGTTTTATAGATTTTGGTTCGTCAGCTATCGGACTCGGGATTATTGAAGTCGAAGTCGCCCACACTATCAAAACCCCCTTTGGTACACTTTTGGTTGAACTTTGAAATGGCATGTATAGGACTACCCGTTTTGTTGTTGGTCATGGACCCTTTGGTTTTGTATAAATTTGGATAGCCATGCAAAAATGGCTTATATACACTTTGAGCTTAGTATTATAATCGTCTTGTATGATGTTCGTTAAGAGGTATGGAAATGTTTGGGAACGATTAGCCATTGGAATGGTTAATCATGATCATATTTTGTGCTATATATGCTAAAGGGCTAGTTGAATCATGGAAACTATGTAACAGGTAAAGTCTACCTTAAAAATAGATGCTGATAGTAGCAGTGACGTGAATGTGAAAAATCACTAAAAATAGTAGGAATGAAATTAAATAGTGAATAAATTATGTAATCGAACCTTGATGAATATATTTTCATAGGAAAGTAACGAAACGATCATATGAACAGTATATTATGAGATATTTAAGTTTTCGCGATATAGGGCCAGAACGGTTTCTGGATTCCCTGTTCCGACTTTGGAAATTCATTATAAATTAACCAGAGATAATTATAAGTCATGCCATATATGTATAGATTCCTTTTCGAGACTAGTTTCTATAGAAAGAAACGGCATCAGTATTTAAGCCCTGTGCAGGGAGATATCCAAGTCGTAATGCGCAAAGGTCAGTGTAGTTGAACCCTAAAATAGGGGAGACTTTAACTAATAAACTGTACTAACCGATTCGACCAAAAATTCTAGAAAAAAATTTGTAGATGGAAATATGAGTCTAGTTTCAGGAAAAAGTTACGGAACTGGTTTTCGAGTTTTGGAACTCGAGATATGATTTTTAAGGTGACAGTGATGCAGTTAGCCAGCTCGTCTGGAAATTTAAAATGGACTGTGCAAATAAGCGATTTAAGTCTGCAAACCCCTCGTGTCCGACTCCGGCAACGGTCTTGGGTACGGGGTGTTACAATTTCTGGTTAAATTTTCCCTTATTATTTTTGAATAAGTTACTTAGTTAAAGAAAATTTTAAAGTACTTAGTTAATTGATTCTAGGTTAATGTTGTGTATATAAATTAATATAAACTTTGTCGATGTACTAAAGGTTGTATATGAATTCGGTCTTGGGAGAAATTTTGGTATAAAATGCTTGAATGTTAACAGGTAATTGCTTTAATGACCGAATGTGTCAATGGCTAATGCATGGTCTAGTTGATCAATATGTGTTAAAAGGGAAACGTAAATAAATACCTAATTGATGAGCTGTATATATATTCGGCTATATGGTAAAGATATATATATATGAAAATATGATAAGCCTTATGAGTTTTGTGTTTGTGTATGTGAGCTAAGTATACAATGAATATTCGACTATAAGCTAGCTTGATGGGACCTTAATAAATTAAATTTTGTTTGAATTAGCTCAAGAGCATAGAGAACCAAGGTTGGACAGGGGAAAAGAGAAAATAGTTGAATAGCCGATCCGAGACTGTTCGAAAATATTCGAGGTAAGTTTTAAGCAGTTAAATATAAATAATATTCGATAATGACATGACAGATTATGAGAATTAAGTATTACTTGTCATATATGTATATGGCCGAATGGCAATTGTAATGGAAGTAAAATGTGATAGGCTTTTATGATCAAATGGTAATGTTAGATGAATATGAGTAAGATGTTATGTGTAAACTATCAAATGATAAATGTGAGTGATGAAATGAAATAAAAGTGAATAAAATGTAGGATGATATATTCGAACGATGCTTGTACCTAATTTGGTGTGATTGTGTTATATGAAACTTGTTGAATTGAATATCGTACAGTACTATTCGGGCCTTTGAGCCTAGTAGGCTATAGTGTCGGTGATATACTATTCGGGCCTTTGAGCCTAGTGGGCTATAATGCCGGTGATATACTATTCGGGCCTTTGAGCCTAGCAGGCTATAATGCCGGTGAGATACTATTCGGGCCTTCGAGCCTAGCAGGCTATAATGCAGGTGAAATAATATCAGGCTTCGAGCCTAACAGGCGAAATGCCGGTGAATGAATTCGGGTTTAAAACCTAGTAGGCTGAATGCTGGTGATTTGATAAAAGTCTAGAACTAAGATACCTCGTGTTAGAACGACAAATGAATACGTTCAATACGATAAGTTGGCTAGGTACGTATTATGTACTTATATGTGAGTATGATTTGAATTGAATCATAAGTGTATAATGTGATACATATGCGAATAAATGTTATATCTATATTTATGATCATGATATATATTTGGTCAAGGTGTGAAAGTATGTGAAAATTTTCAATTTATTTATGCCATATGAATTCAGATTAAGTGATATTAGAATGCTAATTGTGCATTATGTGCTTATGTATATTCGGCCAAATGGTAAAATATCTAGAAAATGACCTCTTGAGAAATTGGATAATTGAGTTTATTTGTTGCATTGCTTAAAACTTACTAAGCTTATGAAAGCTTACTCCGTTTGTTATGTTTCTCTATTTTATAGATTGTTGATTTCAGTCACCTGCTCGGGAGGGGATCGTCAGCAACTTGTCACACTTTCTATCTTTTTGGTATTACTATATTTTGGAGCTAGTATGGCATGTATAGAATAGACTTAAGTGAATTATATTTTAAGATGTTGTTGTATATAAGCCATGTGAATATGGAAACTTTTGAATGTTGGTATAAGTCTGAATTTCGATCTTTGATTGTGTTTGACTATGCATATAATTGCTAATGAAATTATGTATATGTGAATGTACAAATGTAGTGTTTTGGGTTAGTAACTCTTCATAACCCTCTCCGGCAATGGTTACGGGTTATAGGGGTGTTACATACTCCATCTCCTACACATTACACATGCCAATCAACCACCAAACAAGTCCTTCCAATAGGTAACCAAAAGCAACATGTAATAAAACTTAAGCAAAATCCAAGCTCTTTAATGCAATGTTCTAAAACTGCTAATGCAATATCTTAAAATGCAACTAAAATCACTTAAGTACAAGCAATTAACTAAGTCTAAAGGCATTAAATATGTAATAACCCATTTTTTAGTGGTGTCAAAAACAGTTTTTTCGAGGCCACCAAATCCAGTGAATACGTTCATAAATATTATTAGTTAATATATACGAGTTAATTGTGACTTTGAAAAGGTTTTTGATTGAATAATTTATACTATTCCGAAGATTAATTAAGTTCAAGTGGTAAGACCCTAAAGTCAAGTGGTTTTAGAAAATGACGTATTGGGACCTTATTTCTATAAATCGATTGTAAATATTTTTATAAATATTTACAAAGTTTCATTAAGGTGGTATTAAAGTTTCATTGAAAAATTTTAACTTTTTGATAATTATTTAATTAAAAAGGACTAAATCGTAAAAGATGTAAAATTTGATCGCTTTTTGATTTGTCTGATTAAATGGGTAATTGAATAAAGGAAAAGGGCTTTAAATGGTAATCAGACCATTCAAGGTGTTGTGGACAATTATGTGCTTGAATTTGATGTTTGTTTTAATTATTAATCAAGGTGAAAATGGTAATTTGATAAATTAAATTATATTAAAAATAAAACAATTATGTTATCATCTTTGTGCTTTAGTTTTACCGAAATTGGAGAATGAAGGAAACCATGGATGATAGCTTAAACATTTAACCAAGTCCTCTTTTGCATGTAAGCTAAATTTGGGTTTATTTCTTTTAATATTTATATTTTTGAGATCGTTGCAACTAGGTCTAACTAGCTCGTACCTTCGATTTTGAAACTATTAAAGATTTTAATGTTTCCATTGATGAAACTTATGATTTTATATGTTAAATGATGAATTTTAAATGTTGGTTGATATTTAAAAGGATTTGATAAACCGTAATTTATACATATTTTACCCCATGCTTAACGGATTTTATGGATGATTTTTCATAAAAATTGGTGAATTCAATGCTCCTAATGCTTTAATTTCATGTTTTATAGTTAGGAGAGCATAGGAGAGCGAAAGGAACGAGAAACGGACCAAAAATAGAGAAAAATTGGCCAAAGTACGAATTCAACACGGTCTAGACCTCCTCACACGGGCAGACCACACGGCTGTGTCAATTTGGCAGATTCAAAGCATGACTCACACGGGCGTGTCCCTACCGAGCCCAAGTTGAGTCCAATTCAGAAAAGGCCAATTTTGAGGGCTTCTAGGCATTCCAAAGCCTATAAATACACCCTAGAGGAGGAAAGTAAGGGACACAGAGGGAGGAAGGAAGGAATTATTTGAAGGAAGCCGATTGATCCATCTCAGAAGCCGGACTCATCATCAAGACTGAAGATCTCCCTTCAATTTCCCTTCAGGAGTTTTGGGTTTTCTTTATGTTTTGTACTCATTATTCTTCTAAGATGATTTCCTTTTTAGTTATGAACTAAATCCCCTAAATACATAAGGGGGATGAAACCTAAGATGAATCTTGTTATTATTTTCTGAATTGTATGATAAATATTTAACTTGTTCTTAATTATGTGTTCTTAATTCTTGTTTTGATATCCCAGGATACTGATTCAGGACAAGCTCTTATTCAGAGGAGGAATAGACCCTGTCTAAGAGTACATTTGTCATTATTAAGTGGAGTTAATTGTGTGCCTAGACATAGGGTGACAAGATTTTGCCGGATTAGGGTGAAACCTAATAGGGGGATCCATAGATCGAGTTAATGCAACCCTAGAGTGTTAATTAGAGAAAAGTCTCAATTATTCAATCTAGGTATTAGACGTTATTAGTCTTGAATAGGGATAATAACATAACTTAGGGATCTCTATAGAACAAGTTAAATGAATAAATCATCTGATTTAGAGCCAGAATAACAAGTAAAGTCTAGGTGGATTTTTCCTTAGGTATTGTCTTAATTTAGTCATTTTCCAAAAAGTAATCCCCAATTCTACTTTCTGTGAATTCTTAGTTTAGGTAATTAGTTAGCTAAAACAAAACCCCCTTATTTTTAGGCTAGATAATAAAAAAACAGTCATTACTAGTACTTTTAGTTCCTTTAGGTTCGACAATCTGGTCTTGCTAAAACTATACTACTGTTCGATAGGTACACTTGCCTACATCATGATAATAGTTAGTTTCAAGAACGATTCATTATAAATATTTAAAACCTGTCACATGAAAATCGCGATCAAGTTTTTGGCGCCGTTGCCGGGGAACTAAGATATTAGGAACGCTCAATTTTTAATACTTTAGCCATTTATTTTTCTTGCAATTTAATTTAATTTAATTTTTTATTATTTATTAATTTACTTTTTGTTTCTCTTGGCAAGTTTTTATAGTTTATGACTAGAAGAAACCCGTCAGGACCACTACTTTTTGACGAAAAAATCGATCACTCAGTTTGCAGAAACCAAAGAGAAATAAGGCAAAGCTTAAGATACACAGAGAACGAGCAAGAGGATGATACTCAACTCTCAACCAAAGAGATGGCTGAAAACCAAGACAATCAGCTACCTCCTGCAATTGCGGTTAATCGAAATCCTACTCTACGCACTATGTATGATTATGGTAAACCTTCTTTAATAGGAACTAAATCGAGCATAGTTAGACCTACTGTAGTTGCAAATACTTTTGAACTGAAACCTAACACAATTCAAATGATACAATAATTTGTTTAGTTTGATGGTTTGCAGGATGAGGATCCCAACGCTCACTTAGCAAACTTTTTGGAACTATGCAATACATTTAAAATCAATGGTATTTCTAATGATGCCATTCGTCTTCGGTTATTCCCTTTTTCATTGAGGAACAAAGCTAAACAGTGGTTGAACTTGTTACCACAAGGGTCAATCACTACTTGGGAACAAATGATCGAAAAATTTCTATTAAAATATTTCCCGCCGGCTAAAACAGCCAAATTACGTAATGATATCTCTTCGTTTGTGCAGATGGACTTAGAAACTCTTTACGATGCATGAGAGAGATACAAGGGCTTACTGAGAAGGTGCCTTCACCATGGGTTACTGCTTTGGCTACAGGTTCAAACATTCCATAATGGCCTAAATCCTTCGACTCGACAAATGGTTAATGCAGCTGCTGGCGGAACCATCAATAATAAAGCACCTGAAGATGCTTATGAGTTTATTGAAGAGATGTAACTGAATAACTATCAGTGGCAAGTCATGAGGACTAAGCCAACTAAGACAACAGGCGTTTATAACATTGATTCAGTTACTATGCTGTCAAACCAAGTAGAACTTCTAAATAAAAAGATTGATGGTTTACTTGGTTCTACTCAGCTACAGCCAGTGATGAGGTGTGAGACGAAAGAAGGAGGAGCATGCACACAGTATCAACCCTTCAACCCTAGCATCGAGGAGGAACAAGTCCAATATATGGGTAACAATAACTCTAGATCCCAAAATAACCCATATAGTAACACTTATAATGTAGGTTGGAGGAATCACCCCAATTTCTCGTGGGGCGGTTAAGGAAATCAAAGACCACAACATCCTCCGAGTTTTCATCAGCCACCCTATCAACAGGAAAAGAAACCAAACCTTAAAGAGATGCTGTCTAAATTTATCTCGGTGTTAGAAACCCGTTTCTAGAACACCGAGACAACACTTAAAAATCAACAAGTGTCGATCCAAGGGCTCAAAACGCAGATAGGCCAGCTGTCCAAACTAATCTCCGAACGACCATAAGGTAGCTTGCCAAGTAATACTGAACCCAACCCAAGGGAACAACTCAACACGATTAATGTTCAAGATGAAGAAGAATTCGTTGAGCCTGAGCCAGAACCGAGGCAATAAACTATGGTAAGCAGAGGTCAAGGTGAGATAAGTCATAATAAAAACAAATCAGTGAATGTCGAATATAAACTCGTGTGGCATACCCTAACACAACAAGGAAAGACCACTCAGATGAACAATTTGGTAAATTCCTTAAACTCTTAAAAAAATTACATATTAACTTACCATTTATTGAAGCTCTATTGTAGATGCCAAACGCAATGGAATTTTTAAAGGAGCTTTTAGTAAATAAGCGAAAGTTGGACGAGGTGTTGTATGTGGAGCTAAACATAGTTTGCTCAGCTATTCTCCAAAATAAACTACCCAACAAACTAAAAGATCCAGGGAGTTTTATGATTCCTTGCTTAATTGGTAGTTTAGATGTTAATAATGCATTAGCTGATTTAGGGGCTAGTATTAACATCATGCCCTACAAAATGTTCAAACAATTAGGTCTCGAGAAACCCAAACAGAATTTCAATTAACAAACAAAACTATAAGATTTCCTTGGGGTATTATTGAAGATGTGCTAGTTAAAATCGATAAATTTATATTTCCCGTTGACTTTATTGTTTTAGACATAGAGGAAGATAGCAACACTCCTTTGATTTTAGGAAGACCCTTTTTATCAACTGTTAAAGCGATTATTGATGTTGGCACAGGTGAACTCACACTCCGTGTGGGAGACGAAACAATCACCCTTCAAGCTCGCAATTCTGGCAACACATCGGAAATTGAAGGTGATCGTTTAACACATTCTACTAAAACTGACAATATGGTACAACCTACTTTGCAGGAAATGAGTTTGAAGGAAGCACATGAGTCATTCTCAAGCAGTAGTAGAGGACCTGTTCATGGAGATCAAAGGCTACAAATCGAGGAGCTAGATGAATTGCAGATGCATAAACTGAAAACACATGATAAACTGAAACTACGCCAGAACGAGCTCAACACCTTCCCATATGAACTTAAGGTTGGAGATAAAGTCTTATTAGATGCTGCAGATCCTCACATTGTCACTACCACACCGAATGAAGAAATTCCTCTTACGATACTTGGCATTTTCCCATTCGGTACAGTCGAGGTAAGTCATCCCAAGTTTGGTACTTTTAAGGTAAACAACACCAGTCTAAAACCTTATTTTGATGAGAATGATAGCAGGAATGAGGAGTATAAACTCCTCGAACCCCCATGACAATTCAATGGAGAGGTAAGTCGAGCTTAGACTATAAATAAGTGCTTCTTAGGAGGCAACCCGAGCACTAACTGTATTAACTTCTTTAAATTTTAGTGTTTAACACCTGACTTACTAACGGAGCTGTGACACCCCTAATTTGACCCCAGTCGAAAAGTGGATTCGGGACCACAAAATCGAGTCATAAAAATAATTAGCCGTCATATTTTATATTTATTATATGTGAATATGAATGAAAGTTTTAAGCTTCGATTTAGTAAATTGCATGTGAATTTAGTTAATAGGACTTATGTGTGACATTTTTGAAATGTGATAGGTTAATCTATAAGGGTCTATTAAAGCATGTATTGAAAATAATGGTTTTGCATGTCAAATTCCCCACTTTAGAGGAAGTGGCCGGCTATGATGGTATGGGATACAAAATATATGCCTTTTATATTAATAAATTAAATGTTAAATGAATAAATAATATGAAATATGAACTTATATTAAAAGAAATGGGTGATAAAAACAAAGTTGGTTTATCTTTTTCTTCCTCCATTGCCGTACCTAAAGAAAGAAAAGAAGAAATTGAAGTTAAGGCATTTGGTCACCTTTAAGTGGATTAAGGTATGTTAATGCTCTATCATTGAAAATCTTTGTATATTTGGAGTGGCCATCAAGTATAGAAGCTAGCTCATGGCAAATGTTTTTGTAAAGTTATGAAGATGACATTCGGTCATGGATGTTTGTATTTCTTTGATGTCGTTTTTTATGCTTTAGGGTATTGAGGGTTGATTATAGATGAGTTGAGCTTGGTAAAATTAAATGTTTGTGGCTAAATTGCTTAATGACAATCGGCTATGTTGAAATGCTAAATTAGTGCTAAATTGTAAGTATTTAAATGAGTGTTAGTCGAAATTGAGCCTATGATAGTAATTAGAATTTGTGAAATTTATGCATTTTGTGGTCCAAGTGTGATAAGAACCATACGGTTATGGCATGTAAGAATGAAGATTTGTGGATGATTTAGAATTGGCCTAAGTGTTTTAGTCATTAATATATATGTATATTGCCGAATGTATGCTTAAGGAATTGGTTAAGTACATTGTTGTTAAATGCTTGTTGTTTTTGTATAATTGTTGCCTAGCTACTAAATGAACTTAGGGTATTATGGATAAGTTTAAGAATGGCATAATTGAAATGAAGTTTGCTTGGGCCAAATGTGAACCTAAGTTTTGAATTACAATTGAAGCTTGTTAGTTAGTTGATGATGTCCTTTGATAGCCCTTTTGATATTCGGCCATTGTTAAGGAATTTTGAATTGGTTATAAATTTCTATGTTTTAATTAGCAATTGAATTATTGAAGGTTGAGCTAATTATATATGTATACGTTTTATATGTACATTAATTTCTTAGTCTATGTTATTCGGCTATAATCGTCATGGTAGAATTTTTTTTTTAATTTGTAAATTTGTTAATCATTAGCGCAAAGGCATCAAGGACAAAAGTCGGAAAAAGGGAAGACAAAACTAAGCGAATAGCCGTAGAATTATAGTCGTCGACAACTTTTAAGGTAAGTTTCTAGCATATAAGTTTAGTTATAATGAAGAATGATATGGAAAACGGCATATATGATATTATGTTTTAAATATGTGAATGAGAACTTTACAGAGTAAATTGTATAAATCTGCAGGGGACAGCAGCAGTAGCATGTTTTGGAAAAATTACCATAAATTGTGGGAGTTGAGTTAAAGGCTGAATAAAATATGTAATCAAAGCTTAGTTAGTCTAGCTTCTTATAAAAGAGACCGTGGAAGCAAAGAAATATCCTATAAAGAGATATATAAAGTTGTGTGGGACAGTGTCAGAATGACTCTGAAATCCCCTGTTCTGTATTTGGAAAATCATTATAATTTGTACAAAAATGGTTATAAGATAAGATTTATATGCTTAGACTCCTTAATGAGTCTAGTTTCAAATGAAATCAAATAGAACACATTATGAATTCTTTACAATGAAAAATTTAATTCGTAGTGAAGAGTGGTCAGATTAGTCAAACAGTGAAACAGGGGAAACTTTAAGAGAAATCTGGTATTGATTGGCCAAACCTAAAATTCTGGAAATTTTATGGATGGAAGATATACGAGTCTATATTCAGGGAAAATTAACGGAAAGTGATTTGGAGTTTTGTAGCTCCAGTTATAAATAATTTAGTGACTATTGCTCAAGAAAACAGCTCGTAGTGAAAATGTGATTTTGTTGTAAACATGGATAAAACTTGTTTTAGTTGCTCATAAGCTATTGATTAAACCCATACGTGAATTCTAAATCGTGATATTGTAAAACGATATATGAGTGTTAGATGGATCTTTGATATTAAAATTTGTGAAATTGTAAGTTATGAGTATTCGAATATGAAATGATAGTATGGTGTGAAATTGAATTATTCATTGGAAAATGATTGATGTAGATTAGGCCAAGACAAAGTGTATACATGATAGTATATGTGGTATGTGAAGTATATTTGGATAATTGTGGTGTGAATACATGAAAATTTATATTTTGATTTAGGATTTTATGTGATGAATGTGAATGTGTATATATGAGATAAGGCCGAATGGCCAATGTGATGAATGTGAACATGCATATATGTGATAAGGCCGAATGGCCAATGTGATGAATGTGAACATGCATATGTGTGATAAGGCCGAATGGCCAATGTGATGAATGTGAACATGCATATGTGTGATAAGGCCGAATGGCCAATGTGATGAATGTGAGCATGCATATGTGTGATAAGGCCGAATGGCCAATGTGGTGAATATGAACATGCATATATGTGGTAAAGCCGAATGGCTAATGTGAAATGTGTATGAGATATGTATATGTGGTAAAGCTGAATGGCTAATGTGAAATATGTATGAGATATGCATATGTGGTAAAGCCGAATGGTCAATGTGAAATATATATATGAGATATGTATATGTGGTAAAGCCGAATGGCTAATGTGAAATATGTATGAGATATGCATATGTGGTAAAGCCGAATGGTCAATGTGAAATATATATATGAGATATGTATATGTGGTAAAGCCGAATGGCTAGTGTGAAATATGTAGGCGATGTGCGTATATTGTGGCCGAACGACCAATGTGAAAGGTGTGTATTATTAGATATTTGATGAGGCAATTGAGTTACAAATATGACAATCGATGTGAATGTTGTAACATGTGATTAAATGTACATGAAACTTGGAAATATATTCCGGGTAAGACCCGATGACTACGTGTGGAGATTATGTCCGGGTAAGACCCGATGACTACGTGTGGAGATTTTTTCTGGGTAAGACTCGATAACTTCGTGTGGAGATTTCATCTGAGCTAAAGGTCTCGCCGATAATCCGAGTTGAGGTTAAAGCTATAAGACTTCGTAATAAGAATTGCTTATAAATATATTCAATGCGAAAGGTTAAACAGGTATGTACTCCAAGTTTATATGTGAGCTTGATTTGAACTAAATCATAAGGTAGTTAGGTGATGCATACGAGAGCAATCTATGAGACTATTCCTATGATTATGTGACATCGGATCAGTGTGAGAGGTTATGTGAAATCATACAATATATTTATGTCACACGAGCTCACTTTTATGTGAAAGTTTATCTGCCTATTGTATATGATGAGATGTGCATATTCGGTAAAGGGATGGTATGCCGAAGGAAGAGTGAAATAAAATATACGAAAAACTATGTTATAATTTGATTGTTATCTGTTGACACTGCTTAAAACTTACTAAGCATTGTAATGCTTACTCCGTTTACTCTGTTTCCTTTATTTTATAGATCTCATTGCGAAGCTACAGGCTCGGGGATCGTCAGCAACTAGTCACACTATCACTATCCACCACTTGTTACTGTTATGTTTAGAATTATTTTATGGCATGTATAGAATAGACTAGTGGCGGAAGAATATTTTTGGTTAATGTATATAAGCCATGCGAAAATGGCATCTTTGAATGTTTACTTAGTGAAGTTTAAATTTTACCTCTGGTTGTGCTTAGTACTTATTTAAATGAACGATCTTTATTTCAAGAAAAAGTTCAAAATTTTACTGTTCTGACATGAGTTACAAGTCCGGTAATGCCCCTTACCTATTCTGGCGACGGTTACGGGATAGGGGTGTTACATTTTATTGGTATCAGAGCTACGGTTTAGTCGATTCTAGGACTAACGTAGCACGCGTGAGTCTATTTATACATGCCATAAAGTGATAAAATGATAGTGTGATGATTTTTGACTATTAAAATGTGTTTGCTGTATGGTAATGAATCTTGATCCCGATCGAGCTGTAGCAAGCTTCTGACTATGAGAATTTGCGATATAACTTCACTTAGATACGCCTAAATTATTAAGTTGATCAGGTACGTATCATATACTCATATTTGAATTTTGATTTGGATTGAATTATAAGGGTATAAGTGATATAATTTTGAAAGAGTGTTATGACTATAAATGTGATTTTTGTATGTGGCTATGGAATTGGAAGTTGAATGGTCGATAAGCATGTTGTGTTTGTATTCAAGTAATGTAAATGATATACTAATGTGTATTGCCATATGTGTATATGTACATGAGAATTGAGAGTGATATATCCGGGCTAAGTCCCGAAGAGCATTCGTGCTAGTGATGTATCCGGGCTAAGTCCCGAAGAGCTTTCGTGCTAGTGATATATTCGGGCTAAGTCCCGAAGAGCATTCGTGCTAGTGATGTATCCGGGCTAAGTCCCAAAGAGCATTCGTGCTAGTGATGTATCCGGGCTAAGTCCCGAAGAGCATTCGTGCTAGTGATGTATCCGGGCTAAGTCCCGAAGAGCATTCGTGCTAGTGATGTATCCAGACTAAGTCCCGAAGAGCAATCATGCTGGTGACGTGTATTCGGGCCTTCATGCCTAGTAGGCTTCGTGCCGGTAATTTGAGCAAAGTTTAAGTGTTCATTACTATACGAATTCAAACTTAAATGAGATGATATGTTTAAAAGTGTACATACATGATGTTTATAGACTTGGTTAAGTCATTTCAATGTGTAATAACGAATGAATAAGAGCACTATGTGTGTGAATGATTAGAGGCACTGATTGTGTGCGAATTCCTTTAACCGAGCACTATGAGTGCGGGATCGGTCAGTGGGCACTAAGTGTGTGAAGTGGAATTCATGTAAGACCTCGTCTGGGACGAAGGCATTGATTTGAGATAGTGTGTAAGACCATGTCTGGGACATGGCATCGGCTCGATATGTGAGAATATGTAAGACCATATCTAGGATATGGCATTGTAAGAGCTATATGTGCTTAATGAGTATCCGTAATGATTTCGAATGATTCAACGGGTATATTTAAGATGGTAAATAAAGTAAGATCAGAATAAGTGATACAGGTATGTACGGAAGGTATGTGAAAATCAAATGAAAGTAAAAATTTGTGAGTTCATATTATATTATGTTATGTATACTAAATAAGTGAATACGTAAAAAGATGGTGGATATGTTGTTAAGAAATGAATTCATGTTATAAATGTGTTACGGATTTAGTCTATGGAATGCTTGGTATATGAAGTCATATGTGCTATTGCTAAATGACCCCTATTTTTTTGTTAATCATATTCAAGAAATTATTTCGATTAAGTTCGACATTTGAAAGTCTGTAAGAATTTTTGATGAATGCTGATAATTTTGGATATATGGGTTATGTGCTAAAATAAATCCCATGCCGGTATACTATATGAGGCTTTATGCCAAATCGATTGTATACGGGTATCGTTAACGGTGATTGAATGTGCTAAATGAATGCAATGTTCAGGTATGTGGAAGTTGATTTTCTGTTGGGAATAGATTAAGTTGAATAGTGAGATATGATGGAGTTATAAAGGATATTTATTGGGATGTTTGAGTATATGTGTACTTTCGGCCAGGTTACAGCTTATACATGAATGAAAATGTGGGTTACAAGTATGTAGGTTGATGATGTGAATTATACATGTTAATATGTGCTTAATATGTGTTTTGAAATGCATTTGTGAATTAAATTAAGTGATTATTGCTTATGAAATCAAGAAAATGAGATATATGTGCATACTTGTAGAAATGTTTATGTATTTGTTTTAAGATAAGAAAATGATTTTATAGGTCGATGCGAAATCAGTAATGAATTACAATTGCTATCGATGAGCTAATGTTTATATGGATATAATTCAATAAGAGGACGTTATCCTAAACTATGCATCGGTAGAAATTTTCGAGGACAAAAATCCCTAAAGGGGGGAAGAGTTGTGACACCCCTAATTTCACCCTAGTCGAAAAGTGGTTTCGGGACCACAAAATCGAGTCATAAAAATAATTAGCCGTCATATTTTATGTTTATTATATGTGAATATGAATGTGTGAAAGTTTTAAGCTTCGATTTAGTAAATTGCATGTGAATTTAGTTAATAGGACTTATGTGTGACATTTTTGAAATGTGATAGGTTAATCTATAAGGGTCTATTAAAGCATGTATTGAAAATAATGGTTTTGCATGTCAAACTCCCCACTTTAGAGGAAGTGGCCGGCCATGATGGTATGCGATACAAAATATATGCCTTTTATATTAATAAATTAAATGTTAAATGAATAAATAATATGAAATATGAACTTATATTAAAAGAAATGGGTGATAAAAACAAAGTTGGTTCATCTTTTTCTTCCTCCATTGCCGTACCTAAAGAAAGAAAAGAAGAAATTGAAGTTAAGGCATTTGGTCACCTTTAAGTGGATTAAGGTATGTTAATGCTCTATCATTGAAAATCTTTGTATATTTGGAGTGGCCATCAAGTATAGAAGCTAGCTCATGGCAAATGTTTTTGTAAAGTTATGAAGATGACATTCGGTCATGGAGGTTTGTATTTCTTTGATGTCGTTTTTGATGCTTTAGGGTATTGAGGGTTGATTATAGATGAGTTGAGCTTGGTAAAATTAAATGTTTGTGGCTAAATTGCTTAATGACAATCGGCTATGTTGAAATGCTAAATTAGTGCTAAATTGTAAGTATTTAAATGAGTGTTAGCCGAAATTGAGCCTATGATATTAATTAGAATTTGTGAAATTTATGCATTTTGTGGTCCAAGTGTGATAAGAACCATACGGTTATGGCATGTAAGCATGAAGATTTGTGGATGATTTAGAATTGGCCTAAGTGTTTTAGTCATTAATATATATGTATATTGCCGAATGTATGCTTAAGGAATTGGTTAAGTACATTGTTGTTAAATGCTTGTTGTTTTTGTATAATTGTTGCCTAGCTACTAAATGAACTTAGGGTATTATGGATAAGTTTAAGAGTGGCATAATTGAAATGAAGTTTGCTTGGGCCAAATGTGAACCTAAGTTTTGAATTACAATTGATGCTTGTTAGTTAGTTGATGATGTCCTTTGATAGCCCTTTTGATATTCGGCCATTGTTAAGGAATTTGAATTGGTTATAAATTTCTATGTTTTAATTAGCAAATTGAATTATTGAAGGTTGAGCTAATTATATATGTATACGTTTTATATTTACATTAATTTCTTAGTTTATGTTATTCGGCTATAATCGTCATGGTAGAATTTGTTTTTTAATTTGTAAATTTGTTAATCATTAGCTCAAGAGCATCAAGGACAAAAGTCGGAAAAAGGGACGACAAAACTAAGCGAATAGCCGTAGAATTATAGTCGTCGACAACTTTTAAGGTAAGTTTCTAGCATATAAGTTTAGTTATAATGAAGAATGATATGGAAAATGGCATATATGATATTATGTTTTAAATATGTGAATGAGAACTTTACAGAGTAAATTGTATAAATCTGCAAGGGACAGCAGCAGTAGCGTGTTTTGGAAAAATTACCATAAATTGTGAGAGTTGAGTTAATGGCTGAATAAAATATGTAATCAAAGCTTATTTAGTCTAGTTTCTTATAAAAGAGACCATGGAAGCAAAGAAATCTCCTATAAAGAGATATTTAAAGTTGTGTGGGACAGTGTCAGAATGACTCCGAAATCCCCTGTTCTGTATTTGGAAAATCATTATAATTTGTACAAAAATGGTTATAAGATAATATTTATATGCTTAGACTCCTTAATGAGTCTAGTTTCAAATGAAATCAAATAGAACACATTATGAATTCTGTACAATGAAAAATTTGATTCGTAGTGAAGAGTGGTCAGATTAGTCAAACAGTGAAACAGGGAAAACTTTAAGAGAAATCTGGTATTGATTGGCCAAACCTAAAATTCTGGAAATTTTATAGATGGAAGATATACGAGTCTATATTCAAGGAAAATTAACGGCAAGTGATTTGGAGTTTTGTAGCTCCAGTTATAAATAATTTAGTGACTATTGCTCAGGAAGACAGCTCGTAGTGAAAATGTGATTTTGTTGTAAACATGGATAAAACTTGTTTTAGTTGCTCATAAGCTATTGATTAAACCCATACGTGAATTCTAAATCGTGATATTGTAAAACGATATATGAGTGTTAGACGGATCTTTGATATTAAAATTTGTGAAATTGTAAGTTATGAGTATTCGAATATGAAATGATAGTATTGTGTGAAATTGAATTATTCATTGGAAAATGATTGATGTAGATTCGGCCAAGACAAAGTGTATACATGATAGTATATGTGGTATGTGAAGTATATTTGGATAATTGTGATGTGAATACATGAAAATTTATATTTTGATTTAGGATTTTATGTGATGAATATGAATGTGTATATATGAGATAAGGCCGAATGGCCAATGTGATGAATGTGAACATGCATATATGTGATAAGGCCGAATGGCCAATGTGATGAATGTGAGCATGCATATGTGTGATAAGGCCGAATGGCCAATGTGGTGAATATGAACATGCATATATGTGGTAAAGCCGAATGGCTAATGTGAAATGTGTATGAGATATGTATATGTGGTAAAGCCGAATGGCTAATGTGAAATATGTATGAGATATGCATATGTGGTAAAGCTGAATGGTCAATGTGAAATATATATATGAGATATGTATATGTGGTAAAGCCGAATGGCTAATGTGAAATATGTAAGAGATATGCATATGTGGTAAAGCCGAATGGTCAATGTGAAATATATATATGAGATATGTATATGTGGTAAAGCCGAATGGCTAGTGTGAAATATGTAGGCGATGTGCATATATTGTGGCCGAACGACCCATGTGAAAGGTGTGTATTATTAGATATTTGATGAGGCAATTGAGTTACAAATATGACAGTCGATGTGAATGTTGTAACATGTGATTAAATGTACATGAAACTTGGAAATATATTCCGGGTAAGACCCGATGACTACGTGTGGAGATTATGTCCGGGTAAGACCCGATGACTACGTGTGGAGATTTTGTCCGGGCAAGACCCGATAACTTCGTGTGGAGATTTCGTCTGAGCTAAAGGTCTCGCCGATAATCTGAGTAGAGGTTAAAGCTATAAGACTTCGTAATAAGAATTGCTTATAAATATATTCAATGCGAAAGGTTAAACAGGTATGTACTCCAAGTTTATATGTGAGCTTGATTTGAACTAAATCATAAGGTAGTTATGTGATGCATACGAGAGCAATCTATGAGACTATTCCTATGATTATGTGACATCAGATCAGTGTGAGAAGTTATGTGAAATCATACAATATATTTATGTCACACGAGCTCACTTTTATGTGAAAGTTTATCTGCCTATTGTATATGATGAGATGTGCATATTCGGTAAAGGGATGGTATGCCGAAGGAAGAGTGAAATAAAATATATGAACAACTATGTTATAATTTGATTATTATCTGTTGACACTGCTTAAAACTTACTAAGCATTGTAATGCTTACTCCGTTTACTCTGTTTCCTCTGTTTTATAGATCTCATTGTGAAGCTACAGGCTCGGGGATCGTCAGCAACTAGTCACGCTATCACTATCCACCGCTTGTTACTGTTATGTTTAGAATTATTTTATGGCATGTATAGAATAGACTAGTGGTGGAAGAATATTTTTGGTTAATGTATATAAGCCATGCGAAAATGGCATCTTTGAATGTTTACTTAGTGAAGTTTAAATTTTACCTCTGGTTGTGCTTAGTACTTATTTAAATGAACGATCTTTATTTCAAGAAAAAGTTCAAAATTTTACTATTCTGACATGAGTTACAAGTCCGGTAATGCCCCTTACCTATTCTGGTGACGGTTACGGGATAGGGGTGTTACAGGAGCTCTTGAATATAGGTTTACCACGTAGACACGGCCAAGCACACGGTCGTGCTTAGGGCCGTGTGAAAACAGGGCAAAGATTTCTCTGACACGGGCTACGATAAATTTCCACGGCCATGCACCATGGCCGTGGGCGAACCTACCAAAACAACACGGGAGTTCGACACGCCCGTGTTTGGCACCCGTGGTCGAACCTGTTAAATTAATATCGGCGTGGGCCTACATACACAGGCGTGGGAGAAGCGAACAACGCCAGACATGACCGTGTGTCACGACCGTGTGAACCAACACGCCCAAGGTACACAGGCGTGGGGAAATTGTTAGATGCGCCCAAATTCAAAATTCGCGAATCACGCTGGCTGAAATTGGGGAACACGGGCATGTTCCCTGGCCGTGTGCCCCAAAATCTATAAATAGGCTGCACTATTCATTGTTTTCTTCACCCAAAAAACCCTAACCTTAGCCGCTGCAAGTCCACATGCCCTCCATGCCATGCCCGTGCGCCGCTCCCAACTTCATTCTCTACGCCCAATCTCTTTCCTTTAGTGTTTGTTTACTCCTTTCTCTTTTATTTCACTGATTTATAATGCTATTTATCATAGTAATCTATATTTTTCATGTTATTTTCATCTTTCTATCACACAAATTTCATTTATAGAACAAGTTATCATCTTTTTCATGTTCAAATTCTTACTCATTACATGATTTCTCTACTCCATTTAATTAGCTAGAAGTGAATATTCATGGTTAGGATAGTTGAAATAATCATGCCTTGTGTGTTGACATTTCTATTCATTCATATAGTATGTTGCATTCCATTCTTTGCCATTTTTACTTATATCCCCACGCTAATGCCTCAAAAATAGGTCATTGAACTTATTGTTTTAGTTAAACTTAGTAGTTGTGGCTGAACATATTTATGCATTTTTCTTTTTGAATTTAGTCGCATTTTTTTCCTTGTCTACTTATCAAGACGAATTGATGCTTCCACTTGCAGGTATACAATGTCGTCTTCACGTGGTAAAAAGGCCGCTGTCCCTACTTCAAAGAAAAGGAAGGGAGCATCATCTTTCTCGGGTCTTACCGCGGAAGTTCATCACCCTTTCTTGAGGTTCCTCATTGGGCCCCAAGAAGAACTCTTCCAAATACTCCGGGCCCGACCTTTAATTGTGGGCCGTTGCATCGACTGGGCTGCAATAGAACAAGTTCAGTTGGCTGATGCGATTCGGGCCCTCCTAACCACTGACCCTTAGGAGCTTTTCTTTGGGATCATCGACCCGATGTATCTCGAGCTTACAATGAAATTTTGCTCCATATTTCATCTTCAGACCGTCATGACGAATTAGGATGATCCCAGCACGGTGCAATTTCATCTAGGCAGATTAATTCGCCAGCTCAGCATCCCAAAATTTGGTACTGCACTGGGTTTATATACAGAGGAATTCAAGGAGGAGAATGACTTACATGCTCTCAATCACCACATCCATCATTCTCCTTCACGGTGCTGGGACGCACTAGTACCAGGGGGGCCACCTAAAATCCTAGCCGCTCCAAGGCATCGGCTCTCCCTCCATCTCTGAGGTACCTACACGCCATTTTGGCTCACATGATTACAGGAAGGTGAGAGAGCACTGGCATCGTCAACACTTACGACGCCTAATTTTTATGGTGTATGTCGCACGGACACGTCATCAACCTTGCCTATTTCATCGCCCTCGCGATTCAGCACCAGACGGAGCGGCATAGGAAGGGGGTCATCTTCATTGGCCCCTATGTTACTCGGTTGGCTCGACACTTCGGGCTCCTTAGCACCGCAGCCCAAGAATCATGCTTAACCCTCATTTCCCAGATGTCTCCACAAGGCATCTCAAGCATGCTTAGCATGAGGATGATTGAAAAGTGCCGATGAACCTACCCTCCTCAATATCATCTCACCCAATCTACCAAGGAGGAGACTTACGAGGACATTCCTGATGATGTCCCTCCACAGCACGAGGACCCATCAACTCAGCCACCACCACCCTCTCGTCCAGTTCATGCGGCGGCTTCATATGCTGACATCTCTGAGCACCTCACTCGATTCGAGCAGTAGTGTTTTCAATGATTTAACAACATTGATGTTACTCTACAACAGATTTGTCAGCACCTCCACATCTCATCGCCAGTCCCACCTCACGAACCATCCAGCGATGAAGATGTTTAAAAACATTTATTTATTATTTTATGTTTTTAATTTTATTAAAACTATTTTTAATTTTTTATTAGACTTTAGAATTGTATTTTTTTAATCATCAATTTTGGTTATTTCTTTATGAGTAATTATTCTTCCTAATATCTCCTAAAAAGTTTCTTATTTTATCACAATTATATAAAGCTCCTAAGCTCATAATCGCATAAGAACTAAAAACTCCACCGAGAACGATTCTCCACGACTACCATGTCCTGATCGACCACGACCATAGCTACCACTAGATATAATATTCTTTTGGCGCAGGACTTATGGACTAATGAACCTCTACCACTGCCGGAGGATAATTCTCCTCCACTCTCGCACCGATTACTCTCCAAAACTCCAGTTCGAGGAATTCATCATAGAGGAAGTTTCACTTCTCCCCCTATCTTATGATTACAAATTTATCATTTTCTATCTATCTTTGTAAATTGAGGGCAATGTACGTCTTAAGTGTGGAGGGTATTTATTTCATTATCAAAAAAATCCCTGAATGACTGCCTTGTTCTCTTGAAAAGCTCTCATATCTTATTTAGGATAAATTTTGATTGATTTATGATTTTGATTGATATATCTTGAATTAAAACATAGGTATTTATGCATTGATTGTTTAAACCTTGAGACATTAGAGAATCAAGCATGATAAGTTGATTTTTAAGAATTTAAAATTTTAGGTTGTTTCCCCAAAGTTTAGGTATTACTTTGAGTTGGAATTTACAAGTTTTAAACATTAAAAATCCATAATTTTTGTGAGATTTTTGAGCCTTTTGAGCATCTATTAATTCTTTCATGCTTTTATTATTGCTTTGAGTGCGTCAGTATTGAATTGTTATTCTAGAACTTGCTTGATTATGCATGTCAAGACCACACTATTCGATTTGATGTGTAAAATTGATAAAGGCACTTAGGATTAACCCACTCATGCCATGAAAAGCCTACCTCCACAATTAACCCTTAGTGAACCCCGTTGAGCTAGCAAGCCATTTCTTGTATTACCCTTAATATTAACCCTTAACCCATTATTGTTGAAATCCCCCAAATTAATTTGATCCTCATTTTTTATCGAGATTGGAATTGAAATAGTTGCTTAGCTAAGTTTTATTCTACTTTGTATTTAACTTGCTCTTAAAAAAAATGTGTACATCTTAATAGTAGTAAACTTCTGAGCTAAAGAAGTTAAATTCTATATTCTGAGAAAAGCTCTGTTGTACGCAATTGATGAATAGATATTTTTCGAGTTAGGCAATTTTTCAAGTCAATCTCGATTCTGACCTTTTCTTTCAGCTTGTGACCACACCCCCTAACCAAGCCTCATTATAACCCTCTAAAGACTTTTTGATTGATATATCATCTCAAATTATAGTGGTGGAGATTTGATTTTTGTGCAAGCCTATGGTAATGACTTTTCATTATTGACTATTGAGTGCTTCATTTATTGTCCTTAAACACCTCGAGTGATTTGAGTGAATTTTTAGTGAGGATGTAAAACTCTGTGACATTTTGAATACAAGGTAATTACTTAGACGAGAGGAGACACCTATGTTTTCAGACACCTATGGATTATTTTGAGATATTATTGATAGAATTTATAAGTTGAGAAGAATTTATTTTGATTAAGAATTGAGAATTTTGCTTGAGGACAAGCAAATGCTTAAGTGTGGGGGTTTTTGCTAAACCATAATTTATACATATTTTTACCCCATGCTTAACGCATTTTATGGATGATTTTCCATAAAATTGGTGAATTCGATGCTCCTAATGCTTTAATTTCATGTTTTATACTTAGAAGAGCATAGAATAGCGAAAGGAACGAGAAACGGGCCAAAAATAGAGAAAAATGGGCCAAAGTACGAATTCAATACGGCCTGGACCTTTTCACATGGGCAGACTACACGGCTGTGTCAATTTGGAAAATTCAAAGCACAACTCACACGGGCGTGTCCTTGCCGAGCCCAAGTTGAGTCCAATTCGGAAAAGGTCAATTTTGGGTGCTTCTAGGCATTCTAAAGCCTATAAATACACCCTAGACGAGGAAAGTAAGGGACACAGAGGGAGGAAGGACGTAATTACTTGAAGGAAGCCGATTGATTCATCTGAGAAGCCGGATTCATCATCAAGACTGAAGATCTCGCTTCAATTTCCCTTCAGGAGTTTTGGGTTTTCTTTATGTTTTGTACTCATTATTCTTCTAAAATGTTTTCCTTTTTAGTTATTAACTAAATCCCCTAAATACCTAAGGGGGATGAAACCTAAGATGAATCTTGTTATTATTTTCTGAATTGTATGATAAATATTTAACTTGTTCTTAATTATGTGTTCTTAATTCTTGTTTTGATATCCCAGGATACTGATTCAAGATAAGCTCTTATTCAGAGGAGGAATAGACCCTGTCTAAGAGTACATTTGTCATAATTAAGTGAAGTTGATTTTGTGCCTAGAGATAGGGTGACAAGATTTTGCCGGATTAGGGTGAACCCTAATAGGGGATCCATAGATCGAGTTAATGCAACCCTAGAGTGTTAATTAGAGAAAAGTTTCAATTATTCAATCTGGGGATTAGACGTTATTAGTCTTGAATAGGGATAATAACATAACTTAGGGATCTCTACAGAACAAGTTAAATGAATAAATCATCCGATTCGGAGCCAGAATAACAAGTAAAGTCTAGGTGGATTTTTCCTTAGGTATTGTCTTAATTCAATCGTTTTCCAAAAAGTAATCCCCCAATTCTACTTTCTGTGAATTCTTAGTTTAGATAATTAGTTAGTTAAAACAAAACCCCCTTATTTTTAGGCTAGATAATAAAAAGACAGTCATTACTAGTACTTTTAATTCCTTTGGGTTCGACAATCCGGTCTTGCTAAAACTATACTACTGTTCGATAGGTACACTTGCCTACATCGTGATAATATTTAGTTTCAAGAACGATTCATTATAAATATTTAAAACCTGTCACACAAAAATCGCGATCAGTATTTTATTAAGTGATTTTTGATGAATTTTTCAATTAAGGACTAAAATTTTAAAATAGTAAAAGTATAAGGACATGATGTGAAATTATTATAATAATATGTTATATTTGACGCCATAAGTATTTGGCTTGGTTCAATTTTGGGTACAAATGGTTAATTTGCATGTTTTGGGCTCAGAAACTAAATTGAATAAGAATAAAACTTTAGGGGCAATTTTGTAATAATGTCAAAATGATCAAATTGCATGAAATGATTTTTTATTGTCTAAATTAATATATTGAATGAAATTATTAATTTAGATCAAGATTGGGTGGAAAATCAAGGAAAATGTAAAATTACCAAAATGCCCTTGAACTTTGGTAGTTCTGCAATTTAGCTAGGCAAGTTCTTATGAACTGTATTTTGTATAATTTTGATTAAATTGAATGTTAATATGTGATTATATTGTGATTAAATCAATATATATTAGTATACAATTTATCGTGTTTTGAAACGATGTAAATCTAACAACGTATGGCGCTTATCGAGCCCCGTTTGAACCTTAAAAATTCGTAGGAAACAAATGACATGTCATTAGGGATTACTGATTTCAGCTCGTGAGAGCTTATTGATTCTCAGCTCGTATGAGCTTACCGATTTCATCTCGTGAGAGCTTACCGATTCTCAGCTCATATGAGCTTATCGATTTATAGCTCGTGAGAGCATACCGATTCATAGCTCATATGAGAATACATGTACATGAATTGATGGATTACAGTTTAACACGCTATGTGTGAGCTATCCCAAGTTTCCAAAGATATTCTAAATGGTTCAACAGGTAATATTCTGATACAAAATGGTAATAGTTCAATACGAACTATTACAGTGACAAATATAAATTACGTGGAAATGTTGTTACATGGTATATGGAAAATTAAATTGGATGATACATGTATATGAAAATTAATCAATTGTTGTGATCATCCATGATTATTGGTTTATATATGTATTTACATGGCTAACATGTGTTGTTGTTTGATGCTTAGGCATGTGCCAAGCTATTGATTGAATGGTATTATGTTTACTTATAAGTTGCATTGAAATGGTAAAGTGCTCCAATGGAAATATGCTTGTGTTCGTGAAAGAGTGGTAAGGTTTAAATTATGTAATTTCTTATGAAATGGTTTATCATGTGACTAATTCCAAAAGGAGTTATGTTTTAATGCACCAGCTTGTGGCTATGATTGAATGATACGCTTATGTCTTGTGTGTTATGCATATGAAACGGGTGTGGAAAGGTAATGAATTAGCAAGTTCATACTCGAAGTGTAGAATGCTGAAAAAGGGAATGATGAATTGAATTAATGTTGTTGTTTGAGCTAATGAGAGTAAATGAAATAGGAAGTAATGAAATGTAAATGAAAATAAGAAAGTTTGAATGGGTGTAAAGTTTTATAAGGTCCTACTATGCTAGGGATGATATGTATAAGTGATGTTGTGGATTTATTCACTTTGTGAGTTGTTGGATATGGTTTCATGAATCTTGCAGTATTGTTATATGATTATTCTTGATATGTATAAATTTCATATTTGAAATGGATTAATATGACTAAAGTTTATACAAGCTTACTAAGCATTCATTGCTTATGTAGTAGTTTTTCCGTTACTTTTCAGATTATCAGAAGCTCGATCAGGTTAGAAGTTCATCGAAGATCTATCACACTATCCAGCAGTTATATCGGTAGATTTTGATATTTTGGTTAAGGTTATAATGGCATGTATAAGTGAACTTATAGTTGATGATTAGTTGAATGTAAATTGATGTGTTTGGCTTGTATACGTCGTTTTAGGTAATGTAGCCTTGGTACATTTGGTTCCGTATTGATATGTGTTAATTTGATAATATGTTAAAGCATGTTTGAACAGCCTAAGTGAAATATGATGAATTGACCTCTACATGGTCAATATATGGTATGCCTTGGAAAGGTTTTGAATAGATGGCCTTGATGGTTGGAGTTGATAGGGTCATTTGAAGTGGTCTTTTGAATAACCAAATTTGTATGTTTGAATGTAATTTTGGCATGTGGCCAATTATGGTATAACTTGGTATGGAATTAAACTATATATATAGATGAGTTATGGTTAATTATGTATAAATTAGATATATGTATATTTGAGATGCATAATAACTATCTGATGGAAGTTCAAATAGTAAATAAAAATGTATATTATAAATGGTCTTTTGATATGTTTGAATATGGTGAATTGGTATAATTGTTATAGATGACATGTATGGCTATTGGTGCTAGATGTAAAAGGGCATATTTGGTACTTTTAGTGTGAAATTTGATAGGTAAACAAAGTGGTAAGTTATGACATAAGTTTAGTTATAAGTTAGTTGAACTTTTGGCCAATATACATGTTTAATGATTGCCATTGAGGCACTTTTTGGACACATTGGTTGTATGCTTATGTCCATTAATTGGATAGCTTGTCATAGCA
The DNA here is from genome assembly GCF_007990345.1 of Gossypium hirsutum. Classification (NCBI taxonomy): domain Eukaryota; kingdom Viridiplantae; phylum Streptophyta; class Magnoliopsida; order Malvales; family Malvaceae; genus Gossypium; species Gossypium hirsutum. The sequence goes on along the minus strand of NC_053427.1, from coordinate 30,779,360 downwards.
TGGTTTGGTGCACTTTGGAGTGCTTGATTACATGTGGTAAATTGGTTATAGGTGTATGTATTAATGGGTGAGAAAAATGGCTTGGAAATGGTCTATTTTTCGTCCACACAGTCATAGGCACGAGTGTGCATCTCAACTATGTGTGACACACGACCAGGTGACACTATCGTGAGTCCCTTATAGGTTTTTAAAGGTTGCATTTTGATTGTCCACACGGCCTGGTCACACGACTTTGTGACCCTTGCAATTTGAAGATTTTCATCTTTTTCTAAAAAAATTCTAAATATTTTTGATTTAGTCTCGACTTGTTTCCAATATGTTTTTAGGGCCTCGAGGGCTTGTATAAGGGACGATATGCATGTTATTGTTCGGTTTTGCTATGATTAGTGATATGAATTAAACTTTTAAACTTTTTATTTGTTTTGAAATGTAAACTCCGATCATGCTCTGTAACCTTATTCTGGCAGCGGATACAGGTTAGTGGTGTTATATTTATTAGTATCAGAGCAACAGTTTAGTCGGTTCTCGGACTGAGCGTAGTATATGTGAAGTCTAGAAATATATGTCATTATATAAACTATAATAGTGTGATGTCTCCTAACACTGATGAGATTTGTTCCATTTTAGACAAAGATGCTTTGTAACACCCCGTACTCGAGACCGTTGCCAAAGTCGAACACGAGATGCTAACAGACTTAATTCATTTATTTTCACAGACCATTTTAAAAATTTCCAGACAAGCTGGCTAACTGCGTCACTGTCACCTTAAAAATCATATCTTGAGTTCCAAAACTCGAAAACCAGTTTCGTAAATTTTGCCTGAAACTAGACTCATATATCCATCTAAAAATTTTTTTCTAGAATTTTTGGTCAAGCCAATTAGTACAGTTTATTAGTTAAAGTCTCCCCTGTTTCAGGGTTTGACTACTCTGACCTTCATGCATTACGACTTAGATATCTCCTTGTACAGGGCTTCAATACTTATATCAATTATTTCTAAAGAAACTAGACTCGAAAAGGAATCTGTACATATAGGGCATGACTTCTAATTACCTCTGGTTAATTTATAGTGAATTTCCAAACTCGGAATAGGGGATCCAAAAATCGCTCTGGCCCTGTTTCACGAAAACTTAAGCATCTCATAAAATACGGCTCATACGATTTTTTCGTTAATTTCATATGAAAATATATTCATCAAGGTTCGATTAAATAATTTATTCACTATTTAATTCCATTCCTACTATTTTAGTGAATTTTCAAATCCACACTACTGCTGCTGTCAGCATCTGTTTTTAAGGTAAACTTTACCTATTTCATGGTTTTCCATGAATCAACTAGAATTTGTCATACAAAGCACCAAAATGATCATGATTAACCATTCCAATGGCTAATCGTTACCAAACATTTCCATACCTCTCAATGACCAATATACAAAACGATTATAATGCTATGCTCAAAGTATATATAAGCCATTTTCGCATGGCTATCCAAATTTATACAAAACCAGAGGGTACATGACCAACAACAAAAAGGGTATTCCTATACATGCCATTTTCAGATTTCAACCAAAAGTGTACCAAAAGGGCTTTGATAGTGTGGACGACTTCGACTTCGACAATCCCGAGTCCGATAGCTGACGAACCAAAATCTATAAAATAGAGATTCAAAGAACGGAGTAAGCATTTAATGCTTAGTAAGTTTTGAGCAATGAAATTAGGCACAACTGAAGTATAGCATTCATATAACTAAATGGATAATTTCATATACACATATTCTCAAAATTAGTCATACTTCACATTTCCAACCCTCATATTCACACATAAGGGATCAACTTAACCAAAGGCCGGAAGCTCATTAATTGACTGAGCGAATAATATTTAAAAGGAATCAACTACTCCAATGCATATACGAAACGTACCTCATCGTTGGGATTTTACGAGCGTATTAATTGAAATTATTACAGCAAGATCGCTCATTCCCAACCAAGTACCTTCGGAATTTAGCCAGATATAGCTACTTGCTCAAATGCCTTCGGGACTTAGCCCGGTTATAGTAACTCGCACAAATGCCTTCGGGACTTAGCCCGGTTATAGTAACTCGCACAAATGCCTTCGGGACTTAGCCCGGTTATAGTAACTCGCACAAATGCCTTCAGGCTTAGCCCGGAATTAGTCACTAGCACAAATGCCTTCGGGACTTAGCCCGGTTATCATCCAAATATCCATGCACATATCAATAAATCATGACACATCTATATTTCATTTTCATAACTAGAATTCAAACACAAGTCACTTATCAAGCATTATCATTTCCGGCTCAATAGTTACATACAAAGAGCATGATTTTGATTTACTTAAAACATGATCTAATCGAATCATAATCTAAGATCCATTACTCAAAAGCTTACCTCGGATGTTGTCGAACGATTTCGGCGGCTATTCGATCACTTTTTCCTTTGCCTTATCCAACTTTGGTCCTCTAAGCTCTTGAGCTAATTCAAACAAATTTAACTTATTAAAGTCTCATTATGCTAGCTTATGGCCGAATATGACAAGGAGTTTGATAGGTCATATGGCCACCTTTAGCTCAAATACAAAATGGTCATACGCATTTTTAATCACATTGAGCAATTTAATACAATTAATCTAACATTTCCTCATGTGCACCTTTATGACTGAATACACACATCATTAACCTAATATCAATTAACTAAGCACTTTAACAAATTCTCCTTGAGCCGATTATCTAAGTCAAGATAGATTCATCATTATGCTCGCCTATAACCGAATACATGCAACACCAATCTATCTCATGTGGCCGAATATGCATGTCTATGTTGAGGCCAATTATATGCTTAATACTTCCTACAAATATGGTTACTTGTATTGACTACATACCATTTTGTTTCAAGTTCAAACTCGGCTAATACACATATATACACTAGTAATCAAATACTAACATTTGCACTTCACCTTACTACCATTTTTCATCCAAATAACATGAACAACAACCATATTTCTCTTCTACTTCCTACCATGGCCGAATGCATCAAGACACCATACCATTTCAATTTTGGTCATGGGTTAAACAAAGAACTTAATGTCTAACTCAAAAATGCTAAAAAGGAAATCCAAGAGTCATCAATCCACCATCACATGTATTATTACAAAGCTTCACATTTAGCATGCAAATGACATCAACACAAATCCACCTTAGCCGAAACTTAACTCATCTTCATGCCTCATCACCACAACATCAAACACCAACCAAGAAGACAACACCCATGGCCGAATATCATCTCCATCACATAGCAAAGATTTAAACCATGGGCTAGGTAGAACTCAAGCTAACAACTAAAAACATTCATGAATCTCATGGAACAACATCAAACATACCTCCTCCTAAACACCAACCAACCGAACATGAAGCAAGAAAATCCTCTTCTTCTTCCTTCCTTAAGTCACGGCAATGGAGGAGTAGCCTAGCTCATCATTTTTTTTTCTTTTTCTCTTTCTCCTCCTACTAACCACTATTATTTATTACCCATGCTCCTTATTTTATCATTCCTCCCATAGAACACTAACATAACATGCTTATGACATGTTTTACCCATCACATTTTGTCCACCCTCATTGTCATGGCCGGCCACTACCAATTAAGTGGGGAAATTGACATGCAAGTCCTCCCTTTTTATTACATGCACTAATAGATCCTTATAGATTAACCTATCACATTTCAAAAGTGTCACACATAAGTCCTATTAACTAAATTCACATACAATTAACTAAATCGAAGCTTAAAACTTTCACACATTCATATTCACATATTTTAGACAATAATTATCATATTCAAATATTTTGGTGACTCGGTTTAGCGGTCCCGAAACCGCTTTTCGACTAGGGTCACTTTAGGGCTGTCACATGCTTTCCAACCGAGCTAATTCTGATAATGCTGAAAGCGATACACCCGTATATAAGTAAAAAGTTGCTTGTGATGAGTCGGGACTAAAGGTATGAATAAATGTTTTATAATGCATGTTAATGATAAATGCTATGTTATGTGTATAAATAATGAATGTTATGTTATGTGTATATATATATGATGAATACTAAGAAATCAATAAACTCAATTCATGTCTAAACCATTTCATATCACAACTCAATCATACAAAACATAAGCATTTTCTTAACAAACCAATATCTATAGCTATTTCATATCACCATTATAAACATATATATAATAACATTCACCTAAACATTCTTAATATCAAGTCTTATAATAATTTGTCCATCACATGACAAGCTACCATATGCATATATTCATATATTTATATACATCCAAACTCAACCATGCCAAACACAAACACAAATTTTACATTTCTCATTGACCTGATCGACACGTTCTGTACATCCAAAATCTACAGAAAAGTAGTAACAAGGGTAAGTATATAAAATACATAGCAAGCTCATACAATATAAACGGATAGCTTACCTTAACTATTTAACAATTACATAAATTAATATGAAACAATTTCACCAATCATGACACTCAAAACAACATCAACCAAATAAGATTTAGGCCAAACCACATATATAATTTCAAATGGTAAAATACCAACTTCAACTCAAAGTACACCATGAATCCATTTTCTAATTTATCATTTTGCTCACTTTCATCATTCAAATTGCATCATATATCCTTGTCATAATCATTCATATCATGTTCATCCTCTTTGCCAACACCAATTTCATATTTTAACATTTCCATATTTTATTTCTACCCAATGAATCTTCGTAAAAGAACTCTGTATACATGTTAAAGTAATAGTTCCTAGTTACCCATTAAGGTTTAACATGCACGATAAATAGTCTAGCTAGGGCTTAATATTCTAGTATTCTCAAGTATTCAACATATGGAAGAGCTCAGAACCTATACCTAAATTCTCGGGTCCACAATAGATGTAGGAGCTTGAAATCCATTCCTGAATTCTTGAGTTTGCAACATATGCAAGAGCTCAGAACCTATTCCTATATTCTTGAGTCAGCAAACTATGCAGAAGCTCAGAACCTTGGCAAAACTTATAACCTCGTATATGAGACATTTATTATTTTCATCAGGATTTTAACACCCTATACCTGGTCTGATCACTGGACCTGAGCTACATGATGCTATAGAAGATAACGAGACAAAAACATGTAAATATAACATTTAACAATCAAAACAATCATTAAAACGTTCATAAGTCAAGTGTGTAATGATCTACACATCAATCCGAGTCCCAAATGAGGTTACGAAAGCTCTTAAAACATCCCAAAAATAAATAAGGACTTAAAGGTAAACTTAACAAAATAAATGAAAATTTCAGCAAATAGGGGTCACATGGTCATGTGACAGGCTGAGGCCGTGTGGTGCTGAACCACACAATTTTGTACTCCAACCATGTTCAAGACTGATGTCGTATAATGTAAGGTCACATGGTCGTGTCGCCAGATCATGTAACAAACTATGTTTGTGTGGACCTAATTGTAAAATTTTGCAAATATTCACATGGTCGTGCGGTTGGGCCGTGTGACAGACAAGACCGTGTTTGTAACAGCCTATTTTTAATGGTGTCAGAAATAGTGGTCTCGAGACCACAATTTCAATGAGTGAGTTATTATTTTAATATTTATTTAATGTCTACGAGATTATTTTAAGGTCGTATTAAAATTTCGTTAAGAAATTTTGAAGTTTAAGTGGTTAATTAAGTAAAAAGGACTAACTCGTAAAAGGTGTAAAACTTGAATTCTATTAGTTAAAAATGGCTAAATGGCTATGGAAAGGAAAGCTAATGGAAATATATGGTAAATATAACATATTGCATGTTAGTGGATGTGCATGGATAGGTTTTAAGGAAATTTTAATAGTTTTTTAAGGTTAATATGGTAATTTGATAATTAGGTTAAAAGATTAAGCAAATTAAAGGTAAAACAAGCTATCATCTTCATTCTTTTCTTATGTTTGAACCAAAAATTGCCATTGAAGGAGAGGAAGCTTTGGTTTGAATTTTTACCTTGATTGGTATGATTTTGTGTCCCGTTTTTAATTATTTTTATGTTTTTGAGTTCATTTTAGCTTAATCTAGCTAGCTCAGGGGTTAATTTGCAAAACTATTAAAGTTTGAGGGATTTGCCATGGTTTTTTAATAGGTTTTGAAGCTATTTGATAGATTATTAATCTTGTTTATAATATAAACATGTTTTGTTAAGTGATTTTTGATCAAATTGCATTTAGGGATTTATTTGTAAAAGTAGTAAAAATTCATGGTAAAATTATGAAATAATGATTTAACTGGTTTGATATGAGTCCCTAAGAAAGTTGGCTACCTTATGTGGATGATTAAAATGGTTAAATTTCAAATTTATGAGCTTAAGGACTAAGTTGTGAAAAGTTAAAATATTAGGGGTAATTTTGTAATTTTACATAAATAGGAATTATGGATTAAATTGAATACTAGAAGTACTTAATTGAATGGAATTATCTATTTAGATCAAGATAAACCATAATCAGACTTAAATTGAGGAAAGGCTTAAGCTTCGGATTAGTGTTCAACTCTAGTTCTATGACCCTAGTTATCAAGGTAAGTTCGTAATTATAATCATATTAATTTTAGTTAAATTGACTATCTATTATATTCTGTTAGTTATCAATGAATTCAATTATACATGTATCAATACTATGAATAATTGACGATAACAAGTCTCGTTTGAACCTTAAGAATTCTTAGGATACGAATGACATATCATTAAGGACTTCATGTTTTGGGTGCTGGTCTTGAATGTCCTACTGATGGCTGAGGTCCTACATTTGTTGAAATCCTCTACAGCTCGTGTGAGCAGCATCATGTAGCTAGCATTCCGACCCACAACTCGTGTGAGTAGGCCCATTTCACAGCTCGTGTGAGCACTATTAAAAAGGAAAGGTTACGGTTATATGGAAAGCCACACTATGTGTGAGCATTCCTGAGTATTCAATGTAATTCTAGATGGTCCGACAGGTAAGTAAAGGAAATGGCATGGTAAGTATACAAATGAAACGGTCCATGATCATATGAAAAGGTTGATGAGTTAAATGATGTATATATGAAACTTATTTACTATATGATTGAATTCATTTGTATCATGGATAAGCCTACTAACTTGTGAGTTTTATGGTGCTTGTTTAGGCTTTTACTAAGCTTATGGTCCTGGTAATGACATTATACTTATTCTATAACTGTGCTAATGAAATGGTAAGTTTTGTTTAATTTTTTACGAGCTTACTAAGCATTATTTGCTTACTTAGTTACTTTCCTTTGTTTTATAATTTATGTAACATCCCGATTTTAGGTCTAGTCAGAACAATAGTTTTAGGGCCACAAATTCGACATAATAAAATTTATTTTTGTTATATTTTTTATGGTCTATAGTTTTATGGAACTATTCTGTGAAAATCTTGTTCGAAAATTTCGACGTTTGGGCACTCAATTTAGTTTTAAGGACTAAATTATAAAAAGTGCAAAACTTGAATTCTAGATGTTAAAGGTTCCAATTGCTATGAGATTTTAAATTAGAGGTCCTTATATGATAATTAGACCATTTGTTAAGTTAGTGGACAAAAAATGGACATGTTTAGGAAAAAATTGAAAGAAAGGCTTCAAGGGCATTTTGGTCATTTGGTAAATAAAAGAATAAAAAGGGAGAAAATCAAGTCAAAATTGGTGTCCATCTTCTTCACCATAGCTGAAATCTCTCCATAGCTAGGGTTTGTTCAAGTTTCAAACTTGATTGTAAGTGCATCCTAGCCCCGTTTTTAATGCTTTTTATATTTTTTAAGTCGTATTCACCCGATCTTTCCATTTCTACCACTATTTTGAAGTAGGCTTCATGTTTAAAATCTTACCCATGCATGACATGCATGTGTTTTGATGTTTTATGGTAGAAAATGAAATTTTGATGTATAATAAACAACTTTTACTAGGTGATTTTTTATAGAAATGCATAAAAGGACCTATTTGTAAAAAGTTGTAAAATGGGTAGTAAAAGTATGATTTAATGGAAAATTTGGGTTGATATGAGCATGTCTATGGTTTGGATAGGCTTGAATTTCCAAGAAATTGAGAACATTTCTTTTTACAAGCCTAAGGACTAAAATGTAAAATGTCAAAAAGTTAGGGGCAAAATGGTAATTTGTCTAAGATGCAAATTAATGTAAATGTATGTGAAAAACGACGAATTGATAGTCAAATTTGCTTATATAGACCCAAAACAATCGATTACGGAACTAGATATGGAACTAGACTGAGGAAAACGAAAGGTCTCGGAATAGTTAAGTTCGACTACGAACCATTCTCAAGGTAAGTTTGTGTAATTTAATTTGGTATATTATTATGTTTTAATTGAATTGTGTGATTGAGATAATATATATATATGTAATGATACACACTATGAAAGAATCATAAGATGCAAAACATGAATAAAATGTCATTGTCTCGGTTGAGCTTTGTATTTCGATGGATTATAATAATTTCCTTGAACTGAATAAAAATAATATAGAAAGGATTTATCTCGAACGGGTAATCTTGAGCTATACTCTCTCGAACAAATGTCATGAAATGGGTTTAGCCCGGACGGGTAATCCATAGTAGGCTCTAATGAGCTAACGTTATCGAAGGGATTTAGCCTGGACTGGTAATCCTGAATAAGCTTTTAAGAGCGAATGCTAAAGATGGGATTTAGCCTGGACTGGTAATCCTATTTTATAAATGTGGCATGAGAGTTGTGCTCTATGAATATGGGCTCAAGGAGCACTCTGGATGTAAATTGACTGATTATGGACGTGTATACCTCGAGTATACTACCCGAGTCTCCATCGAGATTTACAATAGTTCAACGACAATAAATCTTGAAAATTGGAAATTTTGAAATGACATGAAAGTTTATATTACGGTGAGCTCATCTTTGTTGGTTTGAATACTTCACGATGTGTATGACTAACTTGTTAATGAGCGAATGTATTTAGGTAACTTATCAAAATGATTGATGGAATGAATGCGTATGTATGCTTATTGAATAATTATGACAGATAAGTCTTCTTTCTATTACGCGAACTTACTAAGCATGAAAATGCTTACCCCATTTTACTTTTCCTTGTTTTATAGTGCTAGTAAGGCTTGAGAAGTTGGAGGATTCAGTCGGAGCAAAATCACACCATCCAAAACTCTCCTTTTGGTATAATGGCATGTATAAGCTACTTGGTATAGATGAAGGCTTGTAAGTAATATTTTGTGAGTTGGCCATTTGAATGGCTAAGGATGTTCAAGTGGTGCATGAATGATGTTAAGTATGTCAAAATTCTTGATTTCAAGTACGGTTGATGATAAATTTTGTAAATGTCCAACGAAATTGGCTAACATTGGTTTAAGTTTATATACATATGAAGATGTCTTTCATCGATGTGGAAATTGCATGGTATGAGTTAATAAGTATGGCATGTAAATGATGTGTGGATCCCTTGGTCATGGCTGAATTGGTTGTATATTTATACTTGGAATGTTATTACATGTTGTGGTGTAGGTTGTGCATGGAAGGGTGGCAAAAAGGCATGGTAAATAGCCTTATTTTTGTCCACACGGGCATGTGTCTAGGTCATGTGTGACACACAACTTGCCCCATGGGCCTGTGTTCCGGTCGTGTGTTCCCTACACCTAAATTGTTGCAAAACAAAATGCTCAGTATTGAGCACACGGGTAGAGACATGGGCGTGTGTCTCAGCCATGTGGACGGCACGGCCTTGAACACGGGCGTGTGCCCTGGCCGTGTGAAGTCTACACCTATTTTATGAAAAATTATGAAAATTTATTCGACCACATAGCCTAAGCACATAGGCATGTGCCTTGGCCATCTGCATTCAATTTGCGTCATAAATAGAGAGTTACACGGGTTAGGGACACGGGCGTGTGTGACCACACAGCTTTCCCATAAGGGCGTATGACCCCTGTTTTGGAGAAAAAATTTCTAATCATTGTAAAATTTTCTAAAGTTCTCGATTTAGTCTTGAACCACTTTTAATGTATGTTTTTGGCCTCGTGGGCTCGTTTTGGGGAAGAAATGAATGTTTATGAAAAGTTTTACGTTCTTTATTTTGAATGTTTGTTTGAGTTTAAGTCCATTAATGCCTTGTACCTTGTTCCAGTGTCGAATACGGGTAAGGGGTGTTACAGATTATTGGAAGCTCAATCGGTTAGAAGCTTTTCAAGGATCAATCACACTATCTAGCAACCATTTCAATAGTTTCTCCAGTATCGGCCAAGGTTATAAATGACATGTATAGGACCTTTTGTAATGCTAGTTCATGAATGTGTTAATGGTTGATTTGGTATGTATATGCTTTTAAAGTTATATTTGGTTTGATGGACTTTTAATGCTTGTTCAAGTTAGGTCATTTTGATCATTCGTAAGTGCTTGTATATAAGGCTATTTTGGTATATTTCTGATGGCTTAAAAATGGTCATTTGTGATATCATTTGGTAGATAAATGAACTAGGTTTTTATGCTTGGAATATGGCAATATTGACTTGTTTTGGTTAATGATGTTTTGGTATAAATGTGGTGCCTCTGAACGGCATATTGGTTAGATGAATTAAGACATTTGAAATGGTATGTTTAGGTGTGTTTGAATGATGTTTAAATCTCTTGAATGTGTGCACAAATGGTATGGTTCATTAGGTATGGTTTGGCCTTTAAAGGGCATGTTTTTAGGGACAAAATATGAATCAAACAGCTTAGGACACAGGCTATCACATGGTCGTCTGATACACATGGCCTGGCGACATGGACATGTGTCATTTTTAGTACCCTAGTGTTTTAAGTCGTGAGTTACACGGCCTACGACACAACCATGTGTGGCAAGTTAGAGAGTTACATGGCCCAGCACATGGCCTGTGGCATGGTCGTGTGACCCTACTCAGTGAGTTACACGGGTGAGGAGATAGGCTGAGACACGACCGTGTGTCCTTTATTCGATTGTTACACAGCTTGGGCTATGTCACACAGCCGTGTGGCCCTTATTTTCAAATTTTTCAATGTTTTCCTAGATTTTCTGTTTTTATTCAAATTAGTCTCAAATTGCTTCTAAGCTATTTATGGGGCTTCGAAGGCTCGATTTAGGGACAAAATGCATACAATTGATTGGGTTTTAGTATGATTAATTTATTGAATGTTATGATGTTAATTGTTTTTTGATTGTTTGGTAATGCTCATAACCCTAATCTGGCGATAGAGATGGGTTAGGGGTGTTACAATGTCAACATTCATGCATCTAAATTACCTGTGGCACACGGTCGTGTTAACCAACCATGTGAGAGACACTATCGTATGACAAACCGTGTGTGCTTGAAAAGGCACCTAATGCATAATTTGGCTCAACCTTACACAATGACCTGTAATGCATTCATTTACAAACATTAACACCTGCTCAAATATGCAGATTTCATGCCCAAAATGAAACTTTAAAGCATTATTAACTGTCTAATCAATATGCCACAATTGGCACCACAATCAACTAAACTATCTCAATCCATTCACTCATAATTTATGCAATCATCCAACTATCATCACTTAGCACATATTCAAGCTAGTCATACACATCTTCATACATAATAGCATAAGTATAATTCAACTTACCAAAACAATCTCATAAATTTGCTTCAATACAATACCTAAACAAGCATACCAAAATGGGAAAACTCCAAGCACATATATAGATCACACCTATTACATCCCACTTATAACTGAACCAAGATGAACCAAAGATTACAAAAGGAGATGTTGGATAGTGTGAGCTTTGGAAGTGATCCGATAGTCAAGTTCTGCAAAGATGCAACTACAAAAGATATGAAAATAAAACTGGGTAAGCATGACATGCTTAGTTAGTTCATAGGTACTTAGAAAAAAACTCTTACTTTATTTTACAATTAGGTAAACATATATAACTAATTTAACATGACTTCCTATCAAGACATTTAGAACATCAAGGTGAGCATTTTATGTATCAATCGTATAATCTTTCAATCAATCAATATGATATATTTCTATGTCATTCAATATGAAAGATTCAACATATGAATCATATTAACCAATTGATCGTATCAATTCATATTCAAAATCAAATACCATTTCTATTAAACATATAACCTTATCACCACATACCAAATTTATAAACAAAGTGTTTCATACATATAAACTATTAACTTTCTAGTCATTTTTATATTGTTTCTAAACAACTTGTAAACAAATACTCATCATTCATTCAATTTCATCAGTTAACGTTTCAATAGTTGTACCAACATATCATTTCCAAGCAATTCTTGTAGTGAATCAATATAACTTTTTTTTAATAGTTAGCTCAATGAATTATAGAAAAATAATTCAAATACTTGGTTATCCACCCAAAACATGCCAGAATGCTCAAATGAGCTAAACCAACCAAGAACACATCTGGGCATAGGGTGCCAAGCCCGAAGGATAACATCCCTCCAGAAACACGTTTGGGCACTAAGTGCCAAGCCCGGAGGCTATACATCCTCCCCCCAAAACACACCTGAATCACTTGAATACAACTCGATAATTCGCAACAAATGCTAGATAGTGGGACATTTAGTGAACCTATAAGCATATCATATGTCATCATTTCATCTCATATCAAACCCATATAGTGCGCGATACAACCCAATTGGCATGCCAATCAGATCCTAATCCTTCACTACATTCAAACCGACATTTAAAAAGGATTCATAATATTTATAAATCAGGGGCACTTCCATGTTCTTAGCGTACAAGCTATAAACAAGTCACATTCATTCTGAATCCATATGAATCATGTAACGCCCCTAACCTGACCCTATTCATTGGGTCCGGATCTTGAGTGTTACCATGTAAACCACTTAACAAATTTTGTAAACAGTTAACAATTGTACCTTACTTAAAACATTTTTCTTATTATTTTATTTAAAGAATCCATATTAAGGAACAAATAAAAGTATTTAAAAATTAATACATAATACATCGAACTTGTTACAAATTATTACAACACATAGGCTTACAAAAGACATACTCTTAAGGCGTAGTCCTACTAAATGCTAATTTTTTCCACAATATCCACTGTATGCATAGTATCCTCATACACCGCATCTTTGTCCCATTCCTGGCGTTTTCCCTCCAAGCAAACTCTCTTAAACAGCTATTCCTGAAACATAAACATGACACTAGTAAGCTTAGAGGAACTTATGAGTTTTGAACACCACATACCTTTTATCTTTTCTTGATAAATTCTTCATCTTGAATATTTGGATTTCCCCATATCTACCTTTGGTGGATACGTTCACCTTATCAATTATATAATTACATTCTTATATGCCACTTATCATCCCTAACATATCATTATTCATCTAGTTGCTCAGTTGACTCCAGGTCTTAACAGACAATACAACCATTGTATTTTTCTCTTTAAACAACTTTTACAAGTTCTTCTAGAACAATTAATGGCATTATACTTGATGAATAAACTTACTATTCATACTTTCAATGGTTTCCCACATTGAATTTTCTAAATCAGATTAAAAATCGAATCATATCCTGATTCTATCTAATACTTACTCATATTGATGAGAAACATTCTAGATCATTCAGAAGAATTCCACACAACTTTACTACAGGGCACGGGACTCCCATGATAAAGAACATCTCAAATTCCATCAGATTACAGATCAAGACATGATACTATTCAGATACAATGAATATTAGATAATGTAAGATTCCACCTTAATAGCATGGATAACTCAAATTGATAGACTCTTATACTGAATACGCCTACATACTAAACTATCAGATAACTACACTGAATACCCTTTCTGAACATATTTATTCATTCTTCTTTTCAAGAAACTTCTCTTAGGACTTACGCTATTTCATCACAGAACTTCTCACACCAAATAACTTCATATAGATCATATCTTTAACATAGACTTATTAGAGGAGGCCACAAGGTCTAGACAAAACACGCCAAAAAAGCCTTCAAAGTACGCTAGACAACATACTGAATATACCACAAAAGCTATCAGAGTACGCCACAAAGACTATCAAAGTATGCCATAAAGGAAACATACTGAATATGCCATAAAAGATACCAGGGTATGAAACAAAGGCAACAAACCGGATATGCCACAAAGGATACCAGGGTATGAAACAAAGGCAACAAACCAAATATGCCACAAAGGCCAACTAGAATACCACCTAGGCACCCCAAGTGAACTGTCGTGTTTGCGATGTGGATTTTCCTAAACTCACAGTCACGTGAGGTTTACCCATCATTTCCCTAGGACACGCAAAAACCCTAGTCGATAAATGTGACTCATCTGCCCTTTCCAAAATGTGCAATGGCCATGGACTTTCTTTAGATTTATCACATTGTAACTCGTTTTTACTACCCGAAGGACTTCATTGAAAACCATTACAGTGTCAAAATTCACATCTCAAAACCTCTCAACACTCAGGTACACCCTATTTTTGTATCTTTATCAATCACACCTAATATATCTAACATAGGTACACATTCAAATAGACTATACTTATTTTCCTAACCAAATCCTTAGCTTCTGGTTTACATAAGAAGAGTTACCAACAAATAACATTTAATATTTAAGAAAAAAGAAAGAATTAAAGAATCACCCTAAAGGACGAAGAAAATCTTCTCACGAGCCCTCCTTAAACTTGAAATGATTCGGGACCAAACTGGAAACATTTGGAAAGTTTAAAAAAAAGTTAGAAAAATTTGACTACAGGGGTCACATGGCCGTGTGGCCAAGCCGTGTGACACACCTGTGTTTCAGGCTATGTAATAATCGAATTAGGGACACACGGCTGTGTCCCAGCCTGTGTCCTCATCCATGTAACTCATTGAGTAGGGTCACATGGGTGTGCCACATGCCCGTGTGCCAAGCTATGTATCTCTTGAAATAGCCCCACACGTCCGTGTGTTAGGCTGTGTAACTACCTGTCTTGCATGCAATGGAACCTATAGGGGACACACGACCGTGTCGCCAGGCCATGTGTACCTAAATTTGCCCAAAATCAAACCATGTTCAGCTCCAAACCATGCATACACCTAAAAGCAATTTGTGCACATAATCAAGACATCAAAACCTTACCAAAACATGTATATAATGATTACTTCAATAGCCTTAAAACAATCAACCAATATGACATTTCAAGGTACCTTACAAGCAAACATCAAAGCTTACCTACACATGTGCATTTGTTCACATTTCCATCATCAAACATAATTCAACTTCTAATAAAACATGTCACAATTATGACCATTAACACTTTCATTACAAGAAATGCCATTTGAGCCATTCAAACATGCAACATGATATAGTCACAATGACTTAAACTAGCAAGGCATCAAATGTACCAATATAGTTAACTTACATAACGTATACATACTAAATCACTTTCAAACCATTTTCAAACTTAATAGCCTAGTAAAAATATGAACTAAAACTTGTCAGAAGTAACCATTTTCAATCTATCATCAGCAAACACTTTAAAGTAATCAACATTACATAACTTGGTAAGGTATCAAGGTGTACCAAACCAATATAGCTTTTCAAAGCTTACACATACCAAAATATCATTAACATAGGCACTATAATACCATAACTACTCATCTTATACATGTCATTATAAAGCTTAACCAAATTACCAAAATACTACCGAATTGTCCAATGGATAGTGTGATAGATCTCCGACAAACTTCCAACTAATCAAGCTTCTGGTAATCTGTAAAGTAAAGGAAAAATAACTACGTAAGCAATGAATGCTTAGTACGCTTGTATAAAGTTTAAACATAATATTCCATTTCAATAATGAACTTTATAGGATAATTATAAACCTATTCCAATGCCATAAAACATATAAAACTATATAACCTTCAACTCACAAATGAGTAAGTCCATCAACATCACATATTTTTCATTCATAACATAATAGGATTTTATAAGACATATTACACAATTCCATTCACGAGTTAGTGTATTTATCCATGATATAGGTAAATTCATCTACAGTATAAGTAGATTTCTCACATATAAGTACATCATTTCACTCATAAATCCTTTTATGTCATCATATTATATCCTAATTATAAACTTACCGTTTCATTCCATTTTGTTACCCATTTCATTTGCATAATACAAAGCATAACCATAAAAGAATCAACCATAACCACAAGCTTTTCACAAGCCTAAACATCATCATCAATACACAAGTTAGTGCAATTATACATAATTCTTTTGGGATTAACCACATGATAAACCATTTCATGAGAAAATACGTCATTTGATTCATACAATCTTTTCATGAGCATAAGCATATTTCCATTTGGAAACTTACCTTTTCAATCCTTTTCATTGCCCGTTAAACCATTTAGAATATCTTCAGAT
This sequence comes from Gossypium hirsutum, assembly GCF_007990345.1. NCBI lineage: Eukaryota > Viridiplantae > Streptophyta > Magnoliopsida > Malvales > Malvaceae > Gossypium > Gossypium hirsutum. Next base: position 30,762,841 of record NC_053427.1, on the reverse strand, counting down.
ACACAGGAAAGCTCACACAAAGTATGCTTAACATATAACCGTAACCTTTCCTTTACATCGTTGCTCGCACGAGCTGTAGGTCGGAATATCAGCTACACAATGTTGCTCACACGAGCTGTGGAGTATCCGCAACAAATGCAAAACCTCAGCCATCAATAGGACATTCAAAACCAACACTCGAAACATGAAATCCCTAATGACCTCAGCCCTCTTTCATTTGAATTTGACACAGAGATTTTGCTTCGTTTGAGGCACCACTAGATATACGTTTCTGAGGGGGAATGCTTGAAAAAGGTTCTTGATTGGAAGCGCAAGTTTTGACCCCACTTGATTCGTATCTCTTCCAATTTCTTGCAAAATCTCGAGTCCTAAACTGAAGATTCCACCCTGTTTAAACTAGTTGTAGTAGGTATGAATTGATCATACTCATATTGGCTCAGAACCATCAATGAGAAATAACTAACAGCTCCTCATATGTCAATTAAGGGAACCCATAATTGACCACGCACCCTATGAGTACCATGCTTCGAATTATCCATAGAGCCTTCCATTCTATTTCTTGGTATGTCAATGTACTAAGGTTCTGAACCCACTCCTCAATCAATTGATTTGGAGGCCAGTCACTTTCCAAAAATTCCTTTATAGGCCTAGTCAAATGAACAAACACTTGACAAAAATGCTTATAGTGGAACCTAAAATAGCCTTTCACCCATACGAACAACTGCGCACATACTAAGAAACACCCTTCTCTTTTCCTTCTGATGAAAATGAGTGAAATAAAGGTTTTAGCTAAGACTGTTGGAGCAGGATTCACCCAATTTTCAATCTGAAACAGAAAATTAGCTAGCTCCACGCTCACATATCCCATAGCTTTTGGGAACACAATCAACCCGCATACGGTAACCATGAACTGTGTCAAATGTCTATCACCGCTAGCCTTTCCCATAGCATCCCTAATGTCAGACCAAGAAATGCAAGGACCATTTTTATTTTTTAATCTTTCTTCCACAGTATCTACAGGTAATCCCATCAGATTGGCTAAGGGTCCCCCAAAATCGACATTCTGCTTCCAATATATCCTGAGCGGATCTCGAAATTCATAGTGGAGAATGGTAGAATGTTCTTCAATATTCGGTACAATATCCACTTCATTGAATGTAAAACACTTATAAGTGGGATCCCAAAAACGTACCATGGCCTTCAACAGGGCATCATCCAGTTTAACAAATAGAAGTTGTGCCACATCGCTGTGCTTGTCCCAGAAGCATGTTTTCTTAGCCTTGTCCCATGATTGCCATATTCCCTTTAACTCATCTTCGCGATTCCTCCTATAGTCCATACGGAGTATCTGAGGCAGGCTCCAGTCAAAACTAGCTATCTAGCAATCACCTTCTCTACTCTGAGTATCCTCTAACATTCTTGTTATTTTCCCTATATTTTCTACCCCATGTCAAATAACTGAATCTTCTCGAAGTTTGTTCATGTTGAATATAGATGTGACACTATGCCCTGGGTATTTAAATGATGCATGAATTATGTCATGGAAAGACATGGACAAAAAAAAATAAAGTAGTAAAAAAAACAATGAAGTCAAATGAAAAACAATGTGAAATTAAATCATAAAGCATTACGAAAAAATTCAAATACAAAACATAGGAATAAACGCTCATTAGGTCCTATAGAGTATTATTACGAGGGGTAAGGTACGGCTCTTATGTCTAGGCTTCACATTTAAAATGGTCATTACATTCTAGCTTACGACTAACTCTAATGCATGTAGAACCCAAGGCTTAAAATGACATCCATAAGGATGCGTTCCCCTTTAAAGGGGTTGACCCTTGGGTGGTAAGACTTCCATAGCGTACACGATAGCATTTGCTACACAAACATCTATATCCATCTTAACCATGGAGTAGTCCTTAAACTTATGTGGTGACATATTTCCACACAAAAGCTTAAGGCTACTCCTCCTAAACAGGATGGGCCTAGGCATAGGACCAAAAGTAAGATGCAACATGAATGACAATTATTGCCGCCCCACGATGGTAGAGTGATATACACATTAATCAATTTCATCGATAAAAGAATAAACAAATACATTGGCATACATATCAAAATAGGATAAGTAAATGAAATGAACAAATAAATCAATATTTAACACATATTCAACCATTTAAAACGACATTAAACAATTAAATAAATTAATGCACGAATAAAAAAATCTAATATGCACAAATACTAGAAGATCTAGCTCTCGAACCTAAGTTGACTCACAATCGTCCCTAGTGGAGCTGTCAAGCTGTCATAACGTTGCCTACATAAGAATACGAGGGCCTAAGGGCCTAAATTAATGTAGAGTCGCCACTAACCAATTAGGGCTAGGTTGGTTAGCCACCTATCATCTAAAAGTCTAAAATTAATACTACGAAAAATCCTAAAAGTCTAGACTCGATCTCATCACTAAATTTTGGGTTCGAGAGTATGGTTACATATGGGGAAGGTTATAGCACCCCCACAACGCCTATCTGGGGATAGTCTTACAATGTGACAGCCCAAAATTAACCCTAGTCGGGAAGTGGTTTCGGGACCGCTAAACCGAGTCACCGAAAGGTTTGAATGTGATGTTTATTGTCTAGAATATGTAATCATGAATGTGTGAAAATTTCAAGCTTCGATTTAGTCGATTGCATGTGAATTTAGTCAATAGGACTTATATGAGAAAATTTTAAAATGTGATAGGTCAATGCATGAGGACCTATTAGTGCATGTGGAAGAAAAAGGGGACTTGCATGTCAAATTCCCCCTCCCTAATATGTAGTGGCCGGCCATGCTATGGGTGGAAACATGTCACCAACATGTTGTGTTAGTGATGTATGGTAAGGAAAATAAAATAATAAGCATGATAATTAAATAATGAAAGGAAGGGTGATGGAAAAAAAAAACATGGTCTCACCCCCTTGTTGCCGTAAATTGAAGAAAGAAAAAAAAAGTGTTCATTCTTGAACATCCTTGGCCAAATAGAGGAAAGAAAGGAAGGGGAAAAAGCTTGAGAAAATCGGCTATGGTGGTTTGCTAGACTAAGGTATGTTTGATATTATTCTTTGAGATTCATGTATATTTTAAGTTGTAAGTGAAAATCTACCTAGCCATGGTTCAAATTTTGTTAATTGATGGAGATGATATTCGGCCATGAATGTTACATTCTTGGTTGGCATTTTGATGTCTTTGGTGATGAGGTATGAAGATGGTTGATTTTGAGTGTTTAATAAAAAGGATGCATGAATTATTGTTAAATAATGGTCGAATGTAGCATGATTAAAGATGTGAATAAATTGAAGTTAAGGAGGTTGTCAATGAAAAATATGAGTTGGATGAGGCCTAAAGAATAAAAATCTAGGTGACTAGAGGTCAAGGACATTCGGTCATAGGCTTGTATGCTAGCAAAATCGGCCAAGTGATTATGTGGTGGAAATTAAGTGTTAAATGGAATGAAAATGATATTATATGGGGGTATGTATATTCGGCCATATGAGTAAATATATAGATGATGTTAAATTTGATTATGTATAATGGGCATTAAGATGTGGAACTTAAGAAATTAGAAGTAAATGAACTTGATAGTATTTAAGAGATAGAGGTGATAGATTAATGTTGCACATTCGGCTATGGTTAGGCATGTTGATGATCTTATCTTGATTTAGATAATTAGGCATAAAAGGGTGGCAAAGGGGATGAAATTGTCGAATGATTAGTTGGGTAACAAAAGAAGCATTCGGCCAGCCCTTGAGAGCTTGTGTGATGTTGGGTTTAAAATTAGCAAAGGTAACTTACCTAATGCATGTGCATGGGTGATTAGATTTTGATGATATGGTAGTTGCATGAGGTTATTAGCCGAATATACTAACATACATATACATGTGAAATTGGATTGTAAATATTTGGCAAGGTGGTTAAACTAGTTAAATTATTGATTAAGCTCAAGGAGTTAAAGGAGGTGAATCGAGCAAAGGCAAAGAAAAGGTCATCGAGTAGCCGAGTTGGAACCGTCTTACCCAACACGAGGTAAGTCGTTAAGCATGTAGTTGGTATTATTTCAAATGGTCATAATGTTTATGTATTGACGCTGAATGGAATGAATAAATATACATATATATATGCATGTACGTATGTGATGATGAAATTGTTGAATGAAAAGAAAAGAGGTAAGATGTACTGAGTTGTTGATCTCGGCACTAAACGTGCGGGTATAACCATTTATGACCATGAGATTGGCGCTAAGTGCGCGGGATTAAATTGTACAGCACTAAGTGTGCGATTTGACTATGTTGCACTAAGTGTGCGAAACGAATATGATGCACTAAGTGTGCGAATTGACCATGCGGCACTAAGTGTGCGAGTTTGACTATGTAGCACTAAGTGTGCGATTTGATTACGTAGCACTAAGTGTGCGAGTTGATTATATAGCACTGAGTGTGCGGACTCAATATACATTCGTGAATCATTATGGACACTATGTGTGCGACACTATTGAGTCGATCGCGGATAGCGGATCGGGTAAGTGTCCTGAGTACATGGCTAATAGGTGCTATGCTTATACTTGGTGTTGAGCCCGGTAAGTTTGAACCTATGTGACAAATATACTTGAAGTCACGTACATAAAATTTATCGTAGGATGGGTGAAAGGCCATTTAGTCGTTTGATTGTAACGAAAATAAATTGATTTATGAAAATGCTTCAATGTCCTATTGAAGAGTATATGGAATGTGAATGCATGAATTGATATGAAATTGAATCGATAGGTGGGAGGAACTATGGTATGGTTCGGTATGGATGGAGTAAATTGTCTCGTTCCATTTTGTTTCCTCTTGTGATAATGTTATTGATGGATGGTAGTACATTGCTTATGACTTACTGAGTTATAAACTCACTCGGTGTTTCCTTGTCACCCATTATAGGTTGCTTGGACTCATCTATTTTTGCGGGGTCAGGTCGTCATCGAAGTCATCACACCGGATAGCAAGTTTTGGTACTTTCTTCTTAGTTGGCTTAGAAGAACATTTTGGCATGTATAAGCTATTACGTTGTGTTTGAACTTTGGCATGTAAACTTTAAGCCATGCGAAAATGGCACGAATGTTCGATTGAGTTGGATCAAGGGTAGGCATGAAATGGACCTAGTTACTTTCGTAACAGATGCTGGCAGCAGCAGTGTCATGAGATTGAAATATCACTAAAAATAGTAGGAGTGGAATTAATTGATGAATAAATTATGTAATCGAAGCTCGATGAGTCTGTTTTCATGAGGAAGTAACGAAAAGATCATATGGGCAGTATATTAAGAGATAATCAGATCTTTGTGGGATAGGGCCAGAACGGTTTCTGGATTCCCTGCTCCGACTTTGGAAATTCATTATAAATTAACCAGAGATAATTAGGGGTCGTACCATATATGTATAGATTCCTCTCTGAGTCTAGTTTTCATAGAAACAAACGGCATCAGTATTGAAGCCCCGTGGAGGGAGATATCCAAGTCGAAATGGTCAAAGGTCAGTGTAGTCGACCCCTGCAACATGGGAGACTTTGACTAATAAACTGTACTAATTGGCCCGACCAAAAATTCTAGAAAAAAATACATAGATGGGCACATGAGTCTAGTTTCTGGGAAAAATTACGAAACTGATTTTTGAGTTACGAAACTCAAGATATGATTTTTAAAACTACTAGTACACAGATTGGGCAGTGTCTGGAAAATAAATTTTATAAGGGGTTAAAGTCAGTTAACACCTCGTGTTCGACTCCGGTGTCGGTTTCGGGTTCGGGGTGTTACATTTGATTGGTATCAGAGCTATGGTTTAGTCGGTTCTAGGACTACCATAGCACGTATGAGTCTAGCTATACATGCCTTAATGTTAATGTTTAAAAGGGTGATGACTTCTGACGGTTGAAATGTTTTTGTTTTGATTAGTAAATGGATCCCGGTGTAGAAAGAACCCTAGCGGATGACGTTGAGAGCGTAGCGGCTGCTCCTGCACAAGGGACGCCGCCTGTTGAACCTCAGTCATCTGCGAATAATCAAGGTGAGGGGGCTAAACAAGCCTTCTTTACCATGATGAATGAGTGGGTCGCGCAATATGCCCGAACCAACCCGGCTGTCCAACAATTCCCAAATTTGAATAATCCACCCCAAGAGCCTGTAATGCCATCAGTCGCTGATCCTGTGAGGCTTAGTAAGCCACCTGTAGACTTGATTAGGAAGCGTGGGGCCGAGGAGTTCAAGGCCATAGTAACTGATGATGCCGAAAGGGCCGAGTTCTGGCTTGATAACACCATTCGGGTGTTCGATGAATTGTCATGCACACCTGACGAATGTCTAAAATGTGCTGTATCTTTGTTGCGAGACTCAGCCTACTATTGGTGGAGGACCTTGATTTCCATAGTCCCGAACGAGCGAGTAACTTGGGACTTCTTTCAAACGGAATTCCGAAAGAAATTTATTAGCCAACGGTTCATTGATCAGAAGCGTAAGGAGTTCTTGGAACTCAAGCAAGGCCGTATGACTGTATCTGAATACGAACATGAATTCGTAAGACTCAGTAGGTATGCCCGGGAGTGTGTAGCTGATGAGGTTGCTATGTGCAAAAGATTCGAGGAAGGATTGAATGAAGATTTAAAGCTACTAATGGGTATTTTGGAAATAAAAGAATTCGTAACACTAGTTGAACGAGCCTGCAAGGCGGAAGAACTTGGAAAGGAGAAGAGGAAGGCTTAATTTGAAGCTAGAGATTATCGTAAAAGATCGACGGGTAAAGCTCCGTTCTCAGTTGTAAAGAAGTTCAGGGAGGACATTAATAAGTCGAGGGCGACTGCGAGAATTTCCATCAGGGCAAGACCATCGATGGGCTCCCGAGCTACTTCGGTAGCTAGTGTGGGCAATAATCGTCACGAGAAACCTGAATGTCCCCAATGTGAAAGACGACACCTAGGTGAATGTTGGGGCAAGTCTACTAGCAGGGCCTGTTACGGATGCGGTTCGAAGGACCACTTCATTAGAGATTGCACGGAGCTGGATGAGAAGAATAAGATTCAAGGTGCAAGACCTAGTGGAGTGGCATCTAGAGGTAGACCACCGAGAATTTTAGGAGGCAGGGGTGGTAGTCAGAGGGGGGCCTCTGATACGGCCGATCGAGCCGAGAACCGTACTCCTGCTAGAGCATATGCCATTCGTGCACGAGAGGAGGCATCCTCCCCCGACGTCATCACTGGTACCTTCACTCTCTTTGATACTAATGTGATTGCATTGATTGACCCTGGTTCTACTCATTCATATGTTTGCGAAACCTTAGCAACCAGTAAGACTCTACCTGTTGAGTCTACTGAGCTCGTAATTCGAGTATCAAACCCGTTGGGTCAATGCGTACTTGTTGATAAAGTGTGTAAGAGATACCCTCTAATAATCCGAGAATCCTGTTTTCCGGCCGATTTGATGCTTTTGCCGTTCGACGAGTTTGATGTTATTCTTGGTTTGGATTGGTTAACCGCGCATGATGCGGTTGTGAATTGTAAAAGCAAGACTATCGATTTGAGGTGCGCAAATAACGAAATAATCCGAGTTGAGTCTGCGGACTTAAGGGGGTTGCCAGCTGTAATATCAGCAATGTTGGCCCAGAAATATGTAAGGAAAGGGTGCGAAGCATACCTCGCTTATGTACTTGATGACAAGGAGTTAGAAAAGAAACTCGAATCGGTGCCGGTGGTTTGTGAATACCCGGATGTTTTTCCTGAAGAGTTACCGGGTTTGCCACCTGTTCGGGAGGTAGAGTTTGGTATTGAGCTTGTACCTGGAACTACGCCAATTTCGATCGCTCCGTATCGTATGGCACTAACCGAGTTAAAAGAGTTGAAAGCTCAGTTGCAAGAATTGACGGATAGAGGTTTCGCTCGACCGAGTTTCTCACCTTGGGGTGCACCAGTATTGTTCGTGAAAAAGAAGGACGGAACCATGAGGTTGTGCATTGACTATCGTCAACTGAATAAAGTGACGATAAAGAATAAGTATCCGTTACCGCGTATTGATGATCTGTTCGATCAATTAAAGGGAGCATCGGTGTTTTCAAAGATAGATTTGAGATCGGGTTATTATCAGTTGCGGATTCGAGATTCGAACGTACCCAAAACTGCTTTCAGAACGAGGTACGGTCACTACGAGTTCTTAGTGATGCCGTTCGGGCTCACTAATGCCCCTGCGGTGTTTATGGATTTGATGAATCAGATCTTCAGGCCGTATTTGGATCGGTTCGTAGTTGTGTTTATTGATGACATCTTGGTCTATTCAAGAGATGAGACCGAACATGCTGAGCATCTGAGGCAAGTGTTGCAAATTTTGCGGGATAAGCAGTTATATGCTAAGTTCAGTAAGTGTGAGTTCTGGTTAAGAGAGGTTAGCTTCTTGGGTCATGTGGTATCCGCATCGGGTATTCGAGTTGACCCGAGCAAAATTTCAGTCATACTTAACTGGAAGCCTCCGAGAAATGTTACCGAAGTCCGGAGCTTTCTAGGGCTCGCCGGTTATTACCGACGATTTGTCAAAGGTTTCTCGATGATAGCCACACCAATGACGAAGCTACTTCAGAAGGATGTTAAGTTCGAATGGACGGAGAAATGTCAGAAAAGCTTCGATCAACTGAAAACTCATTTGACTGAAGCTCCAATTTTGGTGCAACCCGAATCGGGTAAAGAGTTTGTCATTTATAGTGACGCATCCCTACTTGGGTTGGGTTGCGTATTGATGCAAGAAGGTCGAGTTGTGGCCTATGCGTCGAGACAATTGAAGCCACACGAGAGAAATTATCCGACCCATGATCTCGAACTAGCCGCCATTGTGTTTGCATTGAAAATATGGCGACATTATTTGTTTGGTGAGAAGTGCCATGTGTTTTCGGATCACAAAAGTCTCAAATATTTGATGACTCAACGAGACTTGAATCTGCGACAAAGACGTTGGCTTGAGTTGTTGAAAGATTACGAGCTTGTCATTGATTACCACCCGGGAAAGGCTAATGTGGTTGCGGACGCCTTAAGCCAAAAATCACTGTTTGCTTTGCGAGCGATGAATGTACACTTGTCTGTTCTATCTGACAATGTGTTAGTAGCTGAATTAAAAGCCAAACCATTATTGACTCATCAAATTCTTGAAGCTCAGGAAGTCGATGATGAATTGGTTGCAAAACGAGCTGAGTGTGTTCCGAACAAGGAATCGGAGTTTCAGGTTGATGATGATGGTTGTTTGAGGTTTAGAAGTCGTTTGTGTGTTCCAAGGAATTCGGAACTCATTCCGATGATTCTGAACGAAGCCCATTGTAGCCGAATGTCAATTCACCCGGGGAGCACGAAAATGTACAACGACTTGAAACGTCGGTTTTGGTGGCGTGGTATGAAACGAGACATCTCCGACTTTGTTTCGAGATGTTTAACATGTCAACAAGTGAAAGCGGAACATCAAGTGCCTTCAGGGTTACTTCAGCCGATCATGATACCCGAGTGGAAATGGGACCGAGTCACAATGGACTTTGTGTCCGGACTGCCATTGTCCGCAAGTAAGAAGGATGCGATTTGGGTTGTTGTTGATAGGCTGACTAAGTCGGCTCACTTTATCCCCGTGCGTACGGATTTTTCATTGGATAAACTAGCCGAATTGTATGTTTCTCAGATTGTGAGATTACATGGAGTACCTATTTCTATCGTGTCGGATAGAGATCCGAGATTCACCTCGCGATTTTGGAAGAAATTGCAAGAAGCTTTGGGTACCAAGCTGCATTTTAGCACCGCTTTTCACCCCCAAACCGATGGTCAATCCGAGCGGATAATTCAGATACTTGAGGATATGTTGAGATGTTGCATCCTCGAGTTCAGTAGTTCATGGGAACGGTATTTACCTTTGATTGAATTCGCTTACAACAATAGTTTTCAATCAAGTATTAAGATGGCACCGTATGAGGCTTTGTACGGTCGTAAATGCCGTACGCCATTGTTTTGGACCGAGCTTGGTGAAAGTAAAATTTTCGGAGTTGATTTGATTAAAGATGCCGAACAAAAAGTAAAGGTAATCCGCGAAAGTCTGAAGGTAGCCACAGATCGTCAAAAATCGTATGCGGATTTAAAACGAAAGGACATTGAATATCAGGTGGGAGATAAAGTGTTTCTTAAAGTGTCACCTTGGAAGAAGGTACTCAGATTTGGCCGTAAAGGCAAGTTGAGCCCGAGATTCATTGGGCCGTACGAAATTTCCGAACGAGTGGGGCCGGTTGCATATAGATTGATTTTGCCCCCTGAACTTGAAAGGATGCACGATGTCTTCCATGTTTCAATGCTTCGACGTTATAGATCCGATCCGTCACATGTGATTAATCCCTCAGAAGTTGAAATTCAATCTGACTTGAGCTATGAAGAAGAACCGATTCGTATCCTAGCTCGTGAAGTGAAAGAGTTGCGAAATAAAAGGGTTCCGTTGGTTAAGGTGTTGTGGCTCAAACACGGGATCGAGGAAGCAACCTGGGAACCCGAGAGCTCGATGAAAGAACGATATCCAAACCTATTTACCGGTAAGATTTTCGAGGACAAAAATTTCTTAAGTGAGGGAGAGTTGTGACAGCCCAAAATTAACCCTAGTCGGGAAGTGGTTTCGGGACCGCTAAACCGAGTCACCGAAAGGTTTGAATGTGATGTTTACTGTCTAGAATATGTAATCATGAATGTGTGAAAATTTCAAGCTTCGATTTAGTCGATTGCATGTGAATTTAGTCAATAGGACTTATATGAGAAAATTTTAAAATGTGATAGGTCAATGCATGAGGACCTATTAGTGCATGTGGAAGAAAAAGGGGACTTGCATGTCAAATTCCCCCTCCCTAATATGTAGTGGTCGGCCATGCTATGGGTGGAAACATGTCACCAACATGTTGTGTTAGTGATGTATGGTAAGGAAAATAAAATAATAAGCATGATAATTAAATAATGAAAGGAAGGGTGATGGAAAAAAAAATAACATGGTCTCACCCCCTTGTTGCCGTGAATTGAAGAAAGAAAAAAAAAGTGTTCATTCTTGAACATCCTTGGCCGAATAGAGGAAAGAAAGGAAGGGGAAAAAGCTTGAGAAAATCGGCTATGGTGGTTTGCTAGACTAAGGTATGTTTGATATTATTCTTTGAGATTCATGTATATTTTAAGTTGTAAGTGAAAATCTACCTAGCCATGGTTCAAATTTTGTTAATTGATGGAGATGATATTCGGCCATGAATGTTACATTCTTGGTTGGCATTTTGATGTCTTTGGTGATGAGGTATGAAGATGGTTGATTTTGAGTGTTTAATAAAAAGGATGCATGAATTATTGTTAAATAATGGTCGAATGTAGCATGATTAAAGATGTGAATAAATTGAAGTTAAGGAGGTTGTCAATGAAAAATATGAGTTGGATGAGGCCTAAAGAATAAAAATCTAGGTGACTAGAGGTCAAGGACATTCGGTCATAGGCTTGTATGCTAGCAAAATCGGCCAAGTGATTATGTGGTGGAAATTAAGTGTTAAATGGAATGAAAATGATATTATATGGGGGTATGTATATTCGGCCATATGAGTAAATATATAGATGATGTTAAATTTGATTATGTATAATGGGCATTAAGATGTGGAACTTAAGAAATTAGAAGTAAATGAACTTGATAGTATTTAAGAGATAGAGGTGATAGATTAATGTTGCACATTCGGCTATGGTTAGGCATGTTGATGATCTTATCTTGATTTAGATAATTAGGCATAAAAGGGTGGCAAAGGGGATGAAATTGTCGAATGATTAGTTGGGTAACAAAAGAAGCATTCGGCCAGCCCTTGAGAGCTTGTGTGATGTTGGGTTTAAAATTAGCAAAGGTAACTTACCTAATGCATGTGCATGGGTGATTAGATTTTGATGATATGGTAGTTGCATGAGGTTATTAGCCGAATATACTAACATACATATACATGTGAAATTGGATTGTAAATATTTGGCAAGGTGGTTAAACTAGTTAAATTATTGATTAAGCTCAAGGAGTTAAAGGAGGTGAATCGAGCAAAGGCAAAGAAAAGGTCATCGAGTAGCCGAGTTGGAACCGTCTTACCCAACACGAGGTAAGTCGTTAAGCATGTAGTTGGTATTATTTCAAATGGTCATAATGTTTATGTATTGACGCTGAATGGAATGAATAAATATACATATATATATATGCATGTACGTATGTGATGATGAAATTGTTGAATGAAAAGAAAAGAGGTAAGATGTACTGAGTTGTTGATCTCGGCACTAAACGTGCGGGTATAACCATTTATGACCATGAGATTGGCGCTAAGTGCGCGGGATTAAATTGTACAGCACTAAGTGTGCGATTTGACTATGTTGCACTAAGTGTGCGAAACGAATATGATGCACTAAGTGTGCGAATTGACCATGCGGCACTAAGTGTGCGAGTTTGACTATGTAGCACTAAGTGTGCGATTTGATTACGTAGCACTAAGTGTGCGAGTTGATTATATAGCACTGAGTGTGCGGACTCAATATACATTCGTGAATCATTATGGACACTATGTGTGCGACACTATTGAGTCGATCGCGGATAGCGGATCGGGTAAGTGTCCTGAGTACATGGCTAATAGGTGCTATGCTTATACTTGGTGTTGAGCCCGGTAAGTTTGAACCTATGTGACAAATATACTTGAAGTCACGTACATAAAATTTATCGTAGGATGGGTGAAAGGCCATTTAGTCGTTTGATTGTAACGAAAATAAATTGATTTATGAAAATGCTTCAATGTCCTATTGAAGAGTATATGGAATGTGAATGCATGAATTGATATGAAATTGAATCGATAGGTGGGAGGAACTATGGTATGGTTCGGTATGGATGGAGTAAATTGTCTCGTTCCATTTTGTTTCCTCTTGTGATAATGTTATTGATGGATGGTAGTACATTGCTTATGACTTACTGAGTTATAAACTCACTCGGTGTTTCCTTGTCACCCATTATAGGTTGCTTGGACTCATCTATTTTTGCGGGGTCAGGTCGTCATCGAAGTCATCACACCGGATAGCAAGTTTTGGTACTTTCTTCTTAGTTGGCTTAGAAGAACATTTTGGCATGTATAAGCTATTACGTTGTGTTTGAACTTTGGCATGTAAACTTTAAGCCATGCGAAAATGGCACGAATGTTCGATTGAGTTGGATCAAGGGTAGGCATGAAATGGACCTAGTTACTTTCGTAACAGATGCTGGCAGCAGCAGTGTCATGAGATTGAAATATCACTAAAAATAGTAGGAGTGGAATTAATTGATGAATAAATTATGTAATCGAAGCTCGATGAGTCTGTTTTCATGAGGAAGTAACGAAAAGATCATATGGGCAGTATATTAAGAGATAATCAGATCTTTGTGGGACAGGGCCAGAACGGTTTCTGGATTCCCTGCTCCGACTTTGGAAATTCATTATAAATTAACCAGAGATAATTAGGGGTCGTACCATATATGTATAGATTCCTCTCTGAGTCTAGTTTTCATAGAAACAAACGGCATCAGTATTGAAGCCCCGTGCAGGGAGATATCCAAGTCGTAATGGGCAAAGGTCAGTGTAGTTGACCCCTGCAACATGGGAGACTTTGACTAATAAACTGTACTAATTGACCAGACCAAAAATTCTAGAAAAAAATACATAGATGGGCACATGAGTCTAGTTTCTGGGAAAAATTACGAAACTGATTTTTGAGTTACGAAACTCAAGATATGATTTTTAAAACAACTAGTACACAGATTGGGCAGTGTCTGGAAAATAAATTTTATAAGGGGTTAAAGTCAGTTAACACCTCGTGTTCGACTCCGGTGTCGGTTTCGGGTTCGGGGTGTTACATACAAGGTCTTAGAGCTAGGTTTTATTTATTTATTTAAGCATATTAATGTCTTAATCTACACTAAAATCCTTTAGAAATCTTAAATAAAAAACTCTAAAAAAATGACCGATTTACTTGTAGCTTGATTAAGATATGTTCACCAAACTTATCTAATTTAAAACTTAAATTAGAGATTTTTACTTTTAATGGGAATCTTCAAGGATACCTAAATAATTCTAGTAAATTACCTTCAATTACTAAAATTAATTCTATCTTAGAATTCTTAAAAAAAACCTAGAAATTACCAATGAATTAAAAGAAATATTAAAATTCATCTACAACTTATTCGATCTTTTATTTTTTTTAAGATTTAATTAATAACGTTGAACCTATCAAGATCTTATGAAAGTATCCTATGTCAGGTTTATGATTTATCTTACTTTAAAATTATTGATCTAAGGTTTAAATTTGTCAAAATCCTAAAATAATATATCTTAAATAACATTTATTAGATTTCTTAAAAAGTTTCTAAAATAAAATATTTAGAAAGACCTACTCATGATTTATAATTCACCTACAGAAATCTTTAGTTTTTATCTTGAACAAAGTTCTAAAGAATATTTACACATTAATGTAATATTCTAAAGAGGAATCCTATACGATATTTAAAATTAGTTTAAAGCCCTAAAAAAATATCACACATGTTATTTATAATTTTTCTAGGGTAAATGGTAGATAAGATCTTAAAGACTAACCTAAATTCAAATGTTAAAAACCTTATGGTTTCATTAAAATGTAACACTTAATTAACTAACTTCATGTCAACATTTATACGATCGAAAAATGACCTAAACTTCCCTCTTTTAAACGAATACTAATAAAATAGGAAAAATAATTAAATTGGCTAAAGTTAATCAAAAGTTAAAACTCTTTCAAAAAGGGAAATAATAAAAAGAAAATAAATGAAATAAATAAGATCTTGACATGATAATGATAATTATAACAATAATACACCTAATTCATAATACAATAAAAGAATCAAAGTAACATAAACAAGTAACATTAAAATGCATGTAAGGGGAATGTGTAAAAAAATATATATAAATATAAATAGACATGAAAATAAATTAAGACGAAATAAGAATAAATAAAAATTATACAAGTGTGAATAAATATAAAACATTAAAATAAAGTGCATAATTGACATTAAATATATAATGTATAAATTCAAATGAAAGGGAAGATATAAATAATTTATTAAAGATGGAAACAAAATGACATAACTTGATTTTAGGACTAAAAGATAAAAAATTATGAAAGACAGAGGACTGATGTAGTAATTAATTTGCTTTTAATTTTGAAATTTCGGATTAAATTGAAAGTTTGAATAAACAAAAGGGTTACATGTGTAAATAGGCCAAAGAGTGAGGGCAGCACTACAAAAAATGGGATATTTTTTGTAAATTTAAAAAGTAAGGGGTGGGAATAAATTATTCATTTTAGCACATATAAATACGAGAAATCTATTCATTATTATCCATTTTAGCACATATAAATACGAGAAATCTATTCATTCTTTCATTTTAACCTCATTTTTTTCCAAAAAAAAAATCTTCCTTCTCTTAATCCTTCTATGTTAGTCATGGCTCCATCACAACGACTCTCCAGCTTCCGGTGGGGGAGCCTCCGCATATGGTGGCCGAAATTTGTATTCTTTTTTACAAAATCAAAGTTTTCTTTAAAAAATCACTACTTTTCTAAAAAAAATCAAAGTTTTATTTCGAAATAGTTTAAAAAGATTAAAACTTTGTTTTAAAAATTTAAACTTTACCTTTAAAATGACTAAAAAAACATATTTTTATTTTTAAAAATCTAAACTCTCTCTCTTTTTTTCTTTTAAAAATCACTACTTTTCTTAAATATTAAAGTTTTTATTTTGAAATAATTGAAAAAAAAATCAAAACTTTGCTTTAAACATTTAAACCTTCCTTTAAAATGACTAAAAACATATTTTTATATTAAAAATCTAAACTTTCTTTTTTTTTTAAAAAAAAATCACTACTTTGTTTTAAAATTTTTAACTTTCCTTTAGAATGACTAAAAAATAATTTTTTTATTTTTAAAAATATAAACTTTCTCTCTCTCTTTTTTTTTCTTTTAAAAAATCACTACTTTTGTTAAATATCAAAGCTTTTATTTCGAAATAGTTGAAAAAAATAAAAACTTTATTTTAAAATTTTAAACTTTTCTTTAAAATGGCTAAAAAAACATGTTTTTATTTTTAAAAATCTAAATGTAACACCCCGAACCCGAGGTCGTCGCCGAAGTCGAACACGAGGTGTTAACAGACTTCAACCCACTTAAAAAAAAATTTTCCAGACAAGCTGCCAGTCTGCGTACTAGTCGCTAAAAAAAATCATATCTCGAGTTCTGAAACTCGAAATCCAGTTCCGTAAATTTTCCCTGAAAATAGACTCATATGCCCGTCTACACATTTTTTTCTAGAATTTTTGGTGGGACCAATTAGTACAGTTTATTAGTCAAAGTCTCCCATGTTACAGGGATCGACTACATTGACCTTTGTGCATTACGACTTGGATATCTCCCTGCACAGAGTTTCAACACTGATGCCGTTTGTTTCTATAGAAACTAGACTCAGAGAGGAATCTATACATATATGGTATGACTCCTAATTATCTCTGGTTGATTTATAATGAATTTCCAAAGTCGGAACAGGGAATCCAGAAACCGTTCTGGCCCTGTCTCACGAGAACCTGAATATCTCTTAACATACTGTCCATATGATCTTTTCGTTGCTTCTATATGAAAATAGACTCATCGAGCTTCGAATAAATAATTTATTCATCAATTAATTCCACTCCTACTATTTTTTAGTGATTTTTCAATCTCATGTCACTGCTGCTGCCAGCATCTGTTACGAAAGTAACTAGGTCCATTTCATGCCTACTCCTTGATCCAACTCAATCGAACATTCATGCCATTTTCGCATGGCTTAAAGTTTACATACTAAAGTTCAAACACAACATAATAGCCTATACATGCCGAAATATTCTCCTAAGCCGACTAAGAAGAAAGTACCAAAACTTGCTATCCGGTGTGATGACTTCGATGACGGCCCGACCACGCAAAAAGAGATGTGTCCAAGAAACCTAGAATAGGTGACAAGGAAACACCGAGTGAGTTTATAACTCAGTAAGTCATAAGCTATGCACTACCATCCATCAATAACATTATCACAAGAGAAAACAAAATGGAACGAGGCTAATTACTCCATCCATTCCGAACCATACCATAGTTCCTCCGACCTATCGGTTTAATTTCATACCAATTTATGCATTCACAATCCACATACTCATCAATAGGATATTCGAGGCATTTTCATAAATCATTTTATTTTCGTTACAAACATACAACTAAACGGCCTTTCACCCATTCTACGATAAATTTCATGTACGTGACTTCAAGTATATTTGTCACATAGGTTCAAACTTACCAAGCTCAAGACCAAGTATAGACATAGCACCTATTAGCCATGAACTCAAGACACTTACCCGATCCGCTGTCCGTGATCGACTCAATAGCGTCGCACACTTAGTGTCCATAATGATTCAAGAATATATATTAAGTCCGCACACTCAGTGCTATATAATCAACTCGCACACTTAGTGCTACATAATCAAACTCGCACACTTAGTGCTACATAGTCAACTCGCACACTTAGTGCTACATAGTCAAACTCGCACACTTAGTGCTACATAGTCAATTCGCACACTTAGTGCTGCACAATTTAAACCCGCACACGTAGCGCCAATCTCGTGGTCATAAATGTTTATACTCGCACATTTAGTGCCGAGATCAACAACTCAATACATCTCACCTCTTTTCTTTTCATTCAACACTTTCATCATCACATACGTACATGCATATATATATTTATTCATTCCATTCAGCATCATTACATAAACGTTATGACCATTTGAATTAATACCAACTATATGCTTAATGACTTACCTCGTGTTGGGTAAGACGGTTCCAACTCGGCTACTCGATGACCTTTTCTTTGCCTTTGCTCGATTCACCTCCTTTAACTCCTCGAGCTTAATCAATAATTTAACTAGTTTAACCACCTTGCTAAATATTTACAATCCAATTTCACATGTATATGTATGTTAGTATATTCGGCTAATAACCTCATGCAACTACCATATCATCAAAAATATAATCACACATGCACATGCATTAGGTAAGTTACCTTTGCTAATTTTAAACCCAACATCACACAAGCTCTCAAGTGATGGCCGAATGCTTCTTTTGTTACCCAACTAATCATTCGACAATTTCATCCCCTTTACCACCCTTTTATGCCTAATTATCTAAATCAAGATAAGATCATCAACATGCCTAACCATAGCCGAATGTGCAACATTAATCTATCACCTCTATCTCTTAAATACTATCAAGTTCATTTACTTCTAATTTCTTAAGTTCAACATCTTAATGCCCATTATAGCCACTCCCATAATCTAAATTTAAAAATCGGCAACACCCACATTTCAACTATCTTAGCCGAATACTCCTCAACACTTAGACTAAAGTATGCACATTAAACTTAATACAACTTTCATTATTCCTTTCACCCTCAAACATAATTTATAAATCTTGCCCTTCCTTCCATGTTTCGGTCAATTATTCAAATTACCTCATAACATGAACATTCTTTTCAACTAATCTAGCATGACTCATTCGGCCTTAACAAAGAAGCACTTTTCATACAAGGACAAAAATAAATCAAATGAACCTCCCATTTAAACCCCATTCTATCTTCTACTTACTCAATAATACATGTTTCTTAGTTCATATTCATCTATAACCATTTCAAATCACATACTACAAAACATCATCAATTTGGCATATAAGAACATAACCAAAGGTTTCTTGCAACACAACTCAAAAATCAACACATGGGTCATGTTATGAGCATCAAAACAACTCAACTTCACAAAAAAATGCCAAAAGAACCACATGATATCATACCTTAATCTATAAACTCACTTGGCCGAATGTCCTAGCTTCCATTTCTCTTTTCTTTTCCTTATGGTTTCGGCAAGATGATAGAAAAGATGGTGGAACTTTGTTTTTATCACCACTTACTAATATAAATTTATTATACATAATTCCCACCAAATATAAAAAAATGAAGACAAGGGAACACCATAATGCATGCGTATGTTGGCCGGCCATTCACATTCAAAAATGGTCTATTTGACATGCAAGTCTACTCTTTTTGGTACATGCACTAATAGACCATTTTAAATTGGACTATCATATTTTCACCATGTCTCAAATCGATCCCTATTAACGATTTCTCATGCAATTGGTAAAATTAGGGAATGAAACTTTCACATACTCATGTTCACACATAATAAGCATAGAATATAGCAATTAATTATTTTACGACTCGGTCTTGTGGTCCTGAAACCACTTTCCGACTAGGGTCACATTAGGGCTGTCACAACTCTCCCCCACTTAAGAAATTTTCGTCCTCGAAAAGCTTACCAGTAAATAGGTTTGGGTATCGTTCTTTCATCGAACTCTCATTTTCCCAAGTAGCTTCCTCGATCCAGTGTTTGAGCCATAACACTTTTACTAACGGAACCCTTTTGTTCCGCAACTCCTTCACTTCACGAGCTAGGATACACATCGGCTCTTCTTCATAACTCACATCGGCTTGAATTTCCACCTCCGACAGACTAATTATGTGCGAAGGATCAGATCTATAGCGTCGAAGCATCGAAACATGAAAGACATCGTGTATCCTTTCAAGTTCAGGGGGCAAAATCAATCTATATGCAACCGGACCAACTCGTTCGGAGATTTCGTACGGCCCAATGAATCTCGGGCTCAACTTGCCCTTACGGCCAAACCTGAGTACCTTTTTCCAAGGCGAAACTTTAAGGAACACTTTATCTCCCACCTGATATTCAATGTCCTTTCGTTTCAAGTCCGCATACGATTTCTGACGATCTGTGGCTGCCTTCAGACTTTCACGGATTACCTTTACTTTCTGTTCGGCATCTTTAATCAAATCAACTCCGAAAATTTTACTTTCACCGAGCTCGGTCCAAAACAATGGTGTACGGCATTTACGACCGTACAAAGCCTCGTAAGGTGCCATCTTAATACTTGATTGAAAACTATTGTTGTAAGCGAATTCAATCGAAGATAAATACCGTTCCCATGAACCAGTAAACTCGAGGATGCAACATCTCAACATATCCTCAAGTATCTGAATCATCCGCTTGGATTGACCATCGGTGTGTGGATGAAAAGCGGTGCTAAAATGCAGCTTGGTACCCAACGCTTCTTGCAATTTCTTCCAAAATCGCGAGGTGAATCTCGGATCTCTATTCGACACGATAGAAATAGGTACTCCATGTAATCTCACAATCTGAGAAACATACAATTCGGCTAGTTTATCCAATGAAAAATCCGTACGCACAGGGATAAAGTGAGCCGACTTAGTCAGTCTATCAACAACAACCCAAATCGCATCCTTCTTACTTGTTGACAATGGTAGTCCGGACACACAGTCCATTGCGACTCGATCCCATTTCCACTCGGGTATCATGATCGACTGAAGTAATCCTGAAGGCACTTGATGTTCCGCTTTCACTTGTTGACATATTAAACATCTCGAAACAAAGTCGGAGATGTCCCGTTTCATACCATGCCACCAAATTCGTCGTTTCAAATCGTTGTACATTTTCGTACTCCCCGGGTGAATTGACATTCGGCTACAATGAGCTTCGTTCAGAATCATCGAAATGAGTTCTGAATTTCTTGGAACACACAACCGACTTCTGAACCTCAAACAATCGTCATCATCAATTTGAAATTTAGATTCCATATTCGGAATACATTCAGCCCGTTTTGCAACCAATTCATCGTCGACTTTCTGAGCTTCACTAATTTGATGAATCAATGATGGTTTGGCCTTTAATTCAGCTACTAACACATTGTCGGGTAGAACAGACAAGTGCACATTCATCGCTCGTAAAGCAAACAGCGATTTTCGGCTTAAGGCGTCCGCAACCACATTAGCCTTTCCCGGGTGGTAATCAATGACAAGCTCGTAATCTTTCAACAACTCAAGCCAACGTCTTTGTCGCAGATTTAAGTCTCTTTGAGTCATCAAATATTTGAGACTTTGGTGATCCGAAAATACATGGCACTTTTCGCCAAACAAATAATGTCGCCATATTTTCAAAGCAAATACGATGGCGGCTAGCTCGAGATCATGGGTTGGATAATTTCTCTCGTGTGGCTTCAATTGTCTCGACGCATAGGCCACAACTCGACCTTCTTGCATCAATACGCAACCCAACCCGAGTAGGGATGCGTCACTATAAATGACAAACTCTTTGCCTGATTCGGGTTGCACTAAAATTGGAGCTTCAGTCAAATGAGTTTTCAGTTGATCGAAGCCTTTCTGACATTTCTCCGTCCATTCAAACTTAGCATCCTTTTGAAGTAGTTTCGTCATTGGTGTGGCTATCATCGAGAAACCTTTGACAAATCGTCGGTAATAACCGGCGAGTCCCAAAAAGCTTCGAACCTCAGTAATACTTCTCGGAGGTTTCCAGTTAAGTATGGCTGAGATTTTGTTCGGGTCAACTCGAATACCCGATGCGGATACCACATGACCCAAGAAGCTAACCTCTCTTAACCAGAACTCACACTTACTGAACTTAGCATATAACTTCTTATCCCGCAAAACTTGCAACACTAATCTCAAGTGTTCAGCATGTTCGATCTCATCTCTTGAATAGACCAAGATGTCATCAATGAACACAACTACGAACCGATCCAAATATGGTCTGAAGATCCGATTCATCAAATCCATAAATACCGCAGGGGCATTAGTGAGCCCAAACGGCATCACTAAGAACTCGTAGTGACCATATCTCGTCCTGAAGGCAGTTTTGGGTATGTCCGATTCTCGAATTCGCAACTGATAATAGCCCGATCTCAGATCTATTTTTGAGAACATTGAGGCTCCCTTCAGTTGGTCGAACAAATCATCGATACGCGGTAACGGATACTTATTCTTTATCGTCACTTTATTCAGTTGACGATAGTCAATGCACAACCTCATGGTTCCGTCCTTCTTTTTCACGAACAATACTGGTGCACCCCAAGGTGAGAAACTCGGTCGAGCGAAACCTCTATCCGTCAACTCTTGCAATTGAGCTTTCAATTCTTTTAACTCGGTTAGTGCCATACGATACGGAGCTATCGAAATTGGCGTAGTTCCAGGTACAAGCTCAATACCAAACTCTATCTCCCGAACAGGTGGCAAACCCGGTAACTCTTCAGGAAACACATCCGGGTATTCACAAACCACCAGCACAGATTCGGGTTTTTTTCTAACTCTTTGTCATCAAGTACATACACAAGGTATGCTTTGCACCCTTTTCTTACATATTTCTGGGCCAACATTGCTGATATTACAGCTGGCAACCCCCTTAAGTCCGCAGACTCAACTCGGATTATCTCGTTATTTGCGCACCTCAAATCGATAGTCTTACTTTTGCAATTCACAACCGCATCATGCGCGGTCAACCAATCCAAACCAAGAATAACATCAAATTCATCAAACGGCAAAAGCATCAAGTCCGCCGGAAAACAAGAACCTCGAATTACTAGGGGACATCTCTTACACACTTTGTCGACAAGCACGTAACGACCCAAGGGATTTGACACCCGAATTACGAACTCAGTAGACTCAACAGGTAGAGTCTTACTGGATGCTAAGGTTTCACATACATATGAATGAGTAGAGCCAGGGTCAATCAATGCAATCACATTAGTATCAAAGAGAGTAAAGGTACCAGTGATGACGTCAGGGGAGGATGCCTCCTCTCGTGCGCGAATGGCATATGCTCTAGCAGGAGTACGGTTCTCGGCTCGAACAGCCGTATCAGAGGTCCCTCTCTGACTACCACCCCTACCTCCTAAAATTCTCGGTGGTCTACCTCTAGTTGTCACTCCACTAGGTCTTGCACCTTGAATCTTATTCTTCTCATCAAGCTCCGTGCAATCTCTAATGAAGTGGTCCTTCGAACCGCATCCGTAACAGGCCCTGTTAATAGTCTTACCCCAACATTCACCTATGTGTCGTCTTCCACATTGGGGACATTCAGGTTTCTCTAGACGATTATTGCCCACACTAGCTACCGAAGTAGCTCGGGAGTCCCTCGATGGTCTTGCTCTGATGGAAATTCCCGCAGTCGTCCTCGACTTATTAGTGTCCTCCCTGAACTTCTTTACGACTGAGAATGGAGCTTTACCCGTCGATCTTTTACGATAGTCTCTAGCCTCAAATTCAGCCTTCTTCTTCTCCTTTCCAAGTTCTTCCGCCTTGCAGGCTCGTTCGACTAGTGTTACGAATTCTTTTATTTCCAAAATACCCATTAGTAGCTTTAAATCTTCATTCAATCCTTCTTCGAATCTTTTGCACATAGCAACCTCATCAGCTACACACTCCCGGGCATACCTACTGAGTCTTACGAATTCATGTTCGTATTCAGATACTGTCATACGACCTTGCTTAAGTTCCAAGAATTCCTTACGCTTTTGATCAATGAACCGTTGACTAATATATTTCTTTCGAAATTCCGTCTGAAAGAAGTCCCAAGTTACTCGTTCGTTTGGGACTATGGAAATCAGGGTCCTCCACCAATAGTAGGCTGAGTCCCGCAACAAGGATATAGCACACTTTAGACATTCATCGGGTGTGCATGACAGTTCATCAAACACCCGAATGGTGTTATCAAGCCAGAACTCGGCCCTTTCAGCATCATCAGTAACTATGGCCCTGAACTCCTCAGCCCCGCGCTTCCTAATCAAGTCTACAGGTGGCTTACTCAGCCTCACAGGATCAGTAACTGATGGCATTACTGGCTCCGGGGGTGGATTATTCAAATTCGGGAATTGTTGGACAGCCGGATTGGTTCGGGCATACTGCGCGACCCATTCATTCATCATGGTAAAGAAGGCTTGTTTAGCCCCCTCACCTTGATTATTCGCAGATGACTGAGGTTCAACAGGCGGCGTCCCTTGTGCAGGAGCAGCCGCTACACTTTCAATGTCATCCACCAAGGTTCTCTCTACACCGGGATCCATTTACTAATCAAAACATAAATTTTAACCGTCAGAAGTCATCACACAGTTAAACATTAACATTCGGCATGTATAGCTAGACTCATACGTGCTATGGTAGTCCTAGAACCGACTAAACCATAGCTCTGATACCAATCAAATGTAACACCCCGAACCCGAGGTCGTCGCCGGAGTCGAACAGGAGGTGTTAACAGACTTCAACCCACTTAAAAAAAATTTTCCAGACAAGCTGCCAGTCTGCGTACTAGTCGCTAAAAAAAATCATATCTCGAGTTCTGAAACTCGAAATCCAGTTCCGTAAATTTTCCCTGAAAATAGACTCATATGTCCGTCTACACATTTTTTTCTAGAATTTTTGGTCGGACCAATTAGTACAGTTTATTAGTCAAAATCTCCCATGTTACAGGGATCGACTACATTGACCTTTGTGCATTACGACTTGGATATCTCCCAGCACAGAGTTTCAAGACTGATACCGTTTGTTTCTATAGAAACTAGACTCAGAGAGGAATCTATACATATATGGTATGACTCCTAATTATCTCTGGTTGATTTATAATGAATTTCCAAAGTCGGAACAGGGAATCCAGAAACCGTTCTGGCCCTGTCTCACGAGAACCTGAATATCTCTTAACATACTGTCCATATGATCTTTTCGTTGCTTCTATATGAAAATAGACTCATCGAGCTTCGAATACATAATTTATTCATCAATTAATTCCACTCCTACTATTTTTTAGTGATTTTTCAATCTCATGTCACTGCTGCTGCCAGCATCTGTTACGAAAGTAACTAGGTCCATTTCATGCCTACTCCTTGATCCAACTCAATCGAACATTCATGCCATTTTCGCATGGCTTAAAGTTTACATACTAAAGTTCAAACACAACATAATAGCCTATACATGCCGAAATATTCTCCTAAGCCGACTAAGAAGAAAGTACCAAAACTTGCTATCCGGTGTGATGACTTCGATGACGGCCCGACCACGCAAAAAGAGATGTGTCCAAGAAACCTAGAATAGGTGACAAGGAAACACCGAGTGAGTTTATAACTCAGTAAGTCATAAGCTATGCACTACCATCCATCAATAACATTATCACAAGAGAAAACAAAATGGAACGAGGCTAATTACTCCATCCATTCCGAACCATACCATAGTTCCTCCGACCTATCGGTTTAATTTCATACCAATTTATGCATTCACAATCCACATACTCATCAATAGGATATTCGAGGCATTTTCATAAATCATTTTATTTTCGTTACAAACATACAACTAAACGGCCTTTCACCCATTCTACGATAAATTTCATGTACGTGACTTCAAGTATATTTGTCACATAGGTTCAAACTTACCAAGCTCAAGACCAAGTATAGACATAGCACCTATTAGCCATGAACTCAAGACACTTACCCGATCCGCTGTCCGTGATCGACTCAATAGCGTCGCACACTTAGTGTCCATAATGATTCAAGAATATATATTAAGTCCGCACACTCAGTGCTATATAATCAACTCGCACACTTAGTGCTACATAATCAAACTCGCACACTTAGTGCTACATAGTCAACTCGCACACTTAGTGCTACATAGTCAAACTCGCACACTTAGTGCTACATAGTCAATTCGCACACTTAGTGCTGTACAATTTAAACCCGCACACGTAGCGCCAATCTCGTGGTCATAAATGTTTATACTCGCACATTTAGTGCCGAGATCAACAACTCAATACATCTCACCTATTTTCTTTTCATTCAACACTTTCATCATCACATACGTACATGCATATATATATTTATTCATTCCATTCAGCATCATTACATAAACGTTATGACCATTTGAATTAATACCAACTATATGCTTAATGACTTACCTCGTGTTGGGTAAGACGGTTCCAACTCGGCTACTCGATGACCTTTTCTTTGCCTTTGCTCGATTCACCTCCTTTAACTCCTCGAGCTTAATCAATAATTTAACTAGTTTAACCACCTTGCTAAATATTTACAATCCAATTTCACATGTATATGTATGTTAGTATATTCGGCTAATAACCTCATGCAACTACCATATCATCAAAAATCTAATCACACATGCACATGCATTAGGTAAGTTACCTTTGCTAATTTTAAACCCAACATCACACAAGTTCTCAAGTGATGGCCGAATGCTTCTTTTGTTACCCAACTAATCATTCGACAATTTCATCCCCTTTACCACCCTTTTATGCCTAATTATCTAAATCAAGATAAGATCATCAACATGCCTAACCATAGCCGAATGTGCAACATTAATCTATCACCTCTATCTCTTAAATACTATCAAGTTCATTTACTTCTAATTTCTTAAGTTCAACATCTTAATGCCCATTATAGCCACTCCCATAATCTAAATTTAAAAATCGGCAACACCCACATTTCAACTATCTTAGCCGAATACTCCTCAACACTTAGACTAAAGTATGCACATTAAACTTAATACAACTTTCATTATTCCTTTCACCCTCAAACATAATTTATAAATCTTGCCCTTCCTTCCATGTTTCGGTCAATTATTCAAATTACCTCATAACATGAACATTCTTTTCAACTAATCTAGCATGACTCATTCGGCCTTAACAAAGAAGCACTTTTCATACAAGGACAAAAATAAATCAAATGAACCTCCCATTTAAACCCCATTCTATCTTCTACTTACTCAATAATACATGTTTCTTAGTTCATATTCATCTATAACCATTTCAAATCACATACTACAAAACATCATCAATTTGGCATATAAGAACATAACCAAAGGTTTCTTGCAACACAACTCAAAAATCAACACATGGGTCATGTTATGAGCATCAAAACAACTCAACTTCACAAAAAAATGCCAAAAGAACCACATGATATCATACCTTAATCTATAAACTCACTTGGCCGAATCTCCTAGCTTCCATTTTTCTTTTCTTTTCCTTATGGTTTCGGCAAGATGATAGAAAAGATGATGGAACTTTGTTTTTATCACCACTTACTAATATAAATTTATTATACATAATTCCCACCAAATATAAAAAAATGAAGACAAGGGAACACCATAATGCATGCGTATGTTGGCCGGCCATTCACATTCAAAAATGGTCTATTTGACATGCAAGTCTACTCTTTTTGGTACATGCACTAATAGACCATTTTAAATTGGACTATCATATTTTCACCATGTCTCAAATCGATCCCTATTAACAATTTCTCATGCAATTGGTAAAATTAGGGAATGAAACTTCCACATACTCATGTTCACACATAATAAGCATAGAATATAGCAATTAATTATTTTACGACTCGGTCTTGTGGTCCCGAAACCACTTTCCGACTAGGGTCACATTAGGGCTGTCACACTAAACTTTCCCTTTTTAAAAAGAAAAACATTTATTTTAGTAAGGGGAGGGAAAAAAAGGATTTTTGGGGCTTCTAAGGGCGGAGGACAAACGGCCCGATAATGTCCCTTTCATCGGAGCCCAAAACCCGATCCCTCATGACATGTCTATGGCAAAAAGAAAAGAAAAATACATAGCATGCTTGTTGTTGTTGTTTGTTTTTACCCTTTTAAAAAAAATGAAAAGCCTCCTTTTTTTCCTTGCATTTTATTTCATGTATATATATTGTTTTTCAATCTTGTTTATTTGTAAAAAAAAAAAATAATAATAGTAGTAGTAGTAGTAGTAGTAGTAGTAGTAGTAGTAGTAGTTGTAGTAGTAGTACTAATAGTAATGATAATAATAATAATTTGGGCTTCTAATAGGCCCAAAAAGGAAAGAAAAAGAAAAGAAAAACAAAGGCCTCCAATTGACCAAAATCGGGTGGGCTTCGAACGGACCCAAGAGAGAACAAAAATTTAAAGGGAACAAATGGGCCTCAAATTGGGTTTGGACAAAAATGGGTGTCTACACTGATAATCTCACTTTTTCCATTGTACAACACTAGAACTCGATTTTATGAAAAGTGAGCTCAATCAAATAATCATTCAAAATATAAAATCTTTTATAAATTAGACCATAACTCAAATCGACATTAATAATTCGATGTATTTTGTAAAACTGAGTTAAACACGCTAAGTTTTTCTTCAAAGATAAATGAATGACCTAAAAAGACTGTTTTGGAAATCTAATTATTTTACTATGCCATTTCAGTGACCAATGTAGCCTTCAGAATTTGGTCGTAATGTCTGGGTCGGGTTAGGAAGGTTTACATTTGGTGGTATTAGTGTAACACCCCGAACCCGAGACCGACACCGGAGTCGAACACGAGGTGTTAACAGACTTTAAACCCCTTATAAAAAATATTTCCCAGACACTGCCAATCTGCGTACTAGTCGCTTTAAAAATCATATCTTGAGTTTCACAACTCGAAAATCAGTTTCGTGATTTATCCCTGAAACTAGACTCATATGCCCATCTACATATTTTTTTCTAGAATTTTTGGTCGGGCCAATTAGTACAGTTTATTAGTCAAAGTCTCCCATGTTACAGGGATCGACTACCCTGACCTTTGCGCATTACGACTTGGATATCTTCTTGTACAGGGCTCCAATACTGATGCCGTTTGTTTCTATAGAAACTAGACTCAGAGAGAAATCTATAAATATATGGTATGACTCCTAATTATCTCTGGTTAATTTATAATGAATTTCCAAAGTCGGAACAGGGAATCCAGAAACCGTTCTAGCCCTGTCTCACGAGAACCTGAATATCTCTTAACATACTGTCCGTGTGATTGTTTCGTTACTTTCCTATGAAAGTAGATTCATCAAGGTTTGTTTACATAATTTATTCACTATTTAATTTCATTCCTACTATTTTTAGTGATTTTCCAAATATACATCACTGCTGCTGTCAGCATCTGCCTTTAAGGTAGACTTTACCTATTTCATGGTTTCCATGATTCAACTAGCCCTTTTTGCATAAATAGCACAATTTATGAAAGTGATTAACCATCCCCGTGGCCAATCCTTGTCAAGCATATCCACACCAAATGATTATAACATTATACTCAAACACATATAAGCCATTTTCGCATGGCTATCCAAAATTTATACAAGTCCAAAGGGTCCACGACCCACAACAAACGGGTAGTCCTATACATGCCATTTTGAAGTTCAACCAAAATTGTACCAAAAGGGGGGGCTTTGATAGTGTGGGCGACTTTGACTTCAAGATCACGAGTCCGATAGCTGGAGAACCAAATCTATAAAACAGAGGAGCAATGAAACGGAGTAAGCAATTTATGCTTAGTAAGTTTTGAGCAAGGAATTCCAGCACAACAAAAGTATAGCATTCATATAGCTAAACGGATAATTTCATATGCACAAATTTACGATATCGTACTTGCTTCACATTATCAACCCTTATGTACATACACAAAAGATCAACTCAGCCAAAGGCCGGTAGCTCGTTTATCAACTGAGCGAATACTTATTTGTAAGGGCTCAACTAAATTCAAGCACATACGAAACATACCTCAATGTTGGGATGTTTCGAGAGTATTAACTGGAATTTTACAGCAAGTTCATTCATTCCCAAATCACGTACCTTCGGAATTTAACCGGATATAGCTCCTCGTTCAAATGCCTTCGGGACATAGCCCGGTTATAGTAATTCGCACAAATGCCTTCGGGACTTAACCCGGATTTAGTAACTTGCACAAATGCCTTCGGGCTTAGCCCGGAATTAGTATCTCGCACAAATGCCTTCGGGCTTAGCCCGGAATTAGTATCTCGCACAAATGCCTTCGGATCTTAGTCCGGATATTGTCACTTAGCACAAGCCTTCGGGACTTAGCCCGGACATCATTCAAATAACCATGCACATTTAACAATAAATCATGGCCCATTCGTATTTCATTTTCGTTAGCAAAACTCAAACACAAGACATTTATCATTCTTGCAAATTCGGCTCAATAGCCACACAAAGAGCATGATTTTAATTTGCTTAAAACATGATCTAATCACATCATAATTTAAGCTCTCTTACTCAAGAACTTACCTCGGGTGTTGTCGAACGATTCCGATAGCTATTCGACCACTTTTTCCTTCCCTTTATCGGATTTAGTTCCCCTTTGCTCTTGAGCTTAATTAAACAAATAAATTGATTTAATCATTTGAGCATCGAAAAGAGGAACACAAGGCACTTAGCCCATATTTA
The DNA here is from genome assembly GCF_007990345.1 of Gossypium hirsutum. Classification (NCBI taxonomy): domain Eukaryota; kingdom Viridiplantae; phylum Streptophyta; class Magnoliopsida; order Malvales; family Malvaceae; genus Gossypium; species Gossypium hirsutum. The sequence goes on along the minus strand of NC_053427.1, from coordinate 30,732,549 downwards.
TACATTAGACATTAAAGTCACATATGTACGGAATCATGAATCAAACTCAACATTTTAGCTAATTTTTCCCCCTTGGCCGAATATGCATGTCTATTTTGGGGCCGATTTCAACACTTAATACATTCTACAAGTATGGTCACTTGTATTGACTAAACACCCTTTTGTTTCAAGTTCAAAACTTGGCTAATACACACATATACACACTAGTAAAGCATCCTCTCCCTTTCCATCAATTTAACACATGCATTGCTCATTAACATGCAAAAGTTATATTCGGCCTTAGCACACAACTTGCTAGCCGATTCTTCTCCATTTAGCAACCAATGCACATATGTGCTCACTCAAAAATGCTAAAAAGGAGGTTCAAGAATCATCAAGCCACCATCACATGCATCATTAACAAGCTTCATATTTAGCATGCAATGGCATTAACACAAACTCCACCTAGGCCGAATCTTAACTCATCCTCATGCCTCATCACCACAACATCAAACATCAACCAAGAATGATGCATCCATGGCCGAGTGTCATTTCCATCACATAGCAAGATTTAGACCATGGGCTAGGTAGAACTCAAGCTAACAACTAAAACATGCATGCATCTCATGGAACATCATCAAACATACCTTAGTCTAGCTACATGCATGGCCGAACCTCTTCAACCTTTCTTCTTCCTTCCTCCTTAAAATTTTTGGCCAAGGATGAACCAAAGGATGAGCATTTTTTTTCTTTGTTTTTTCTTTCTAGTTTCGGCTAAATGAAGATGAGAAAGGATGAACAAAAATTTTCTCCTTTCTTTTCTTTAGCTCACGGCAATGGGGGGGGAAAACAACTACACACATTTTTTTTTTGTATTCATCATACTCCTTTTCATTATTTTATGCCCATGCCCCTTATTTTATTTTTTTCCTACATACCTCACTAGGCCAACATGTTCCCAACATGTTTCCACCCATAGCATGGCCAACCACTAGCTCAAATTTTGGGTAATTTGACATGCAAACCCATCATTTTCACAACATGCATTAATAGACCATTTTAAATTAGCCTATCATATTTTCACCATGTCTCATATCAATCCCTATTTAATAATTTCTCATGCAATTGGCAAAATTGGAGAATGAAACTTCCACATACTCATGTACACACATAATAAGCATAGAATATGGAAATCAATTATTTTTATGACTCGATTTTGTGGTCCCGAAACCACTTCCCGACTAGGGTCAATTTTGGGCTGTCACAACTCTCCCCCACTTAAGAAATTTTCGTCCCCGAAAATCTTACCGGTAAATAGGTTTGGGTATCGTTCTTTCATCGAGCTCTCGGTTTCCCAAGTAGCTTCCTCGATCTCGTGTTTGAGCCATAACACCTTCACTAACGGAACCCTTTTGTTTCGCAACTCCTTCACTTCACGAGCTAGGATATACATCGGCTCTTCTTCATAACTTATATCGGCTTGAATTTCAACCTCTGATGGGCTAATTATATGCGATGGATCAGATCGATAGCGTCGAAGCATCGAAACATGAAAGACGTCGTGAATCTTTTCAAGCTCAGGGGGCAAAATCAATCTATACGCAACCGGACCAACTCGTTCAGAGATTTCGTAGGGCCCAATGAATCTCGGGCTCAACTTGCCCTTACGGCCAAACCTGAGTACCTTTTTCCAAGGCGAAACTTTAAGAAACACTTTATCTCCCACCTGATATTCAATGTCCTTTCGTTTCAAATCCGCATACGATTTTTGACGATCTGTGGCTGCTTTCAGACTTTCACGGATTACCTTTACTTTCTGTTCAGCATCCTTAATCAAATCAACTCCAAAAATTTTACTTTCACCGAGCTCGGTCCAAAACAACGGTGTACGGCATTTACGACCGTACAAAGCCTCGTAAGGTGCCATCTTAATACTTGATTGAAAACTATTATTGTAAGCGAATTCAATCAAAGGTAAATACCGTTCCCATGAACCACTGAACTCGAGGATGCAACATCTCTACATATCCTCAAGTATCTGAATTATCCGCTCAGATTGACCATCGGTTTGGGGATGAAAAGCAGTGCTAAAATGCAGCTTGGTACCCAAAGCTTCTTGCAATTTCCTCCAAAATCGCGAGGTGAATCTCGGATCTCTATCCGACACGATAGAAATAGGTACCCCGTGTAATCTCACAATCTGAGAAACGTACAATTCAACTAGTCTATCCAATGAAAAATCCATACACACGGGGATAAAGTGAGCCGACTTAGTCAGTCTATCAACAACAACCCAAATCGCATCCTTCTTACTTGTTGACAATGGCAGTCCGGACACAAAGTCCATTGTGACTCGACCCCATTTCCACTCGGGTATCATGATCGGCTGAAGTAATCCTGAAGGCACTTGATGTTCCGCTTTCACTTGTTGACATATTAAACATCTCGAAACAAAGTCGGAGATGTCTCGTTTCATACCATGCCACCAAAACCAACGTTTCAAATCGTTGTACATTTTCGTACTCCCCGGGTGACTTGACATTCGGCTACAATGGGCTTCGTTCAGAATCATCGAAATGAGTTCCGAACTCCTTGGAATACACAAACGACTTCTGAACCTCAAACAATCATCATCATCAATTTGAAACTCCGATTCCTTGTTCGGAGCACACTCAGCCCATTTTGCAACCAATTCATCATCAACTTTCTGGGCTTCACGAATTTGATGAATCAATAATGGTTTGGCTTTTAATTCAGCTATTAACACATTGTCGGGTAGAACAGACAAGTGCACATTCATCGCTCGTAAAGCAAACAATGATTTCCGGCTTAAGGCGTCCGCAACCATATTAGCCTTTCCCGGGTGGTAATCAATGACAAGCTCGTAATCTTTCAACAACTCAAGCCAACGTCTTTGTCGCAGATTTAAGTCTCTTTGAGTCATCAAATTTTTGAGACTTTTGTGATCCGAAAATACATGGCACTTTCACCAAATAAGTAATGTCGCCATATTTTTAAAGCAAATACGATGGCAGCTAGTTCAAGATCATGGGTCGGATAATTTTTCTCATGTGGCTTTAATTGTCTCGACGCATAGGCCACCACTCGACCTTCTTGCATCAATACGCAACCCAACCCAAGTAGGGATGCGTCACTATAAATGACAAACTCTTTGCCTGATTCGGGTTGCACTAAAATTGGAGCTTCAGTCAAATAAGTTTTTAGTTGATCAAAACTTTTCTGACATTTCTCCGTCCATTCGAACTTAACATCCTTTTGAAGTAGCTTCGTCATTGGTGTGGCTATCATCGAGAAACCTTTGACAAATCATCGGTAATAACCAGCAAGTCCCAGGAAGCTCCGAACTTCGGTAATATTTCTTGGAGGCTTCCAGTTAAGTATGGCTGAAATTTTGCTCGGGTCAGCTCGAATACCCGATGCGGATACCACATGACCCAAGAAGCTAACCTCTCTTAACCAGAACTCACACTTACTGAACTTAGCATATAACTGCTTATCCCGCAAATTTGCAACACTAGCCTCAGATGCTCAGCATGTTCGGTCTATCTCTTGAATAGACCAAGATGTCATCAATGAACACAACTACGAACCGATCCAAATATTGTTTGAAGATCCAATTCATCAAATCCATAAATACCGCAGGGGCATTTGTGAGCCCAAACGGCATCACTAAGAACTCGTAGTGACCATATCCCGTTCTGAAAGCAGTTTTGGGTATGTCCGAATCTCGAATTCTCAACTGATAATAGCCCGATCTCAAATCTATTTTGAGAACATTGAGGCTCCCTTCAGTTGGTCGAACAAATCATCGATACGCGGTAACGGATATTTGTTCTTTATCGTCACTTTATTCAGTTGACGATAGTCAATGCACAACCTCATGGTTCCGTCCTTCTTTTTCACGAACAATACTGGTGCACCCAAGGTGAGAAACTTGGTCGAGCAAAACTCTATCCGTCAATTCTTGCAACTGAGCTTTCAACTCTTTTAACTCGGTTGGTGCCATACGATCGGAGCTATCGAATCGCGTAT